>NW_012120710.1:4737783-4740550 GCF_000951035.1 Colobus angolensis palliatus | reverse complement strand
GGAGAAAAGAGAAGAAGAAGTAGCTGTCCTACTCATGGAGCTTGCAATCTGAAGCTGTAGCTCAAACCTAAGCCTTTATCAGAACCACCTGGAGTGTTCTTTAAAAGAAAGATTGCTAGGCTCCATCCCCAGAGTTTCTGATTCAGGAGTTCTAGGGTGTGGTGAATATTTGCATGTCTAAATTCCCAGGTGGTACAGATGCTGCTGGTCTGGGGATCACACTCTGAGGTCCACATAGGTCTAAAGACCTGAAACAAACTGACAGGTATTCTGAGGGAAGGAACCCAGTTCTGTGAAAGAATACAGCCCTAGTTTAAACAAGAGATCCAAGAAGGCTTCCCTAGAAACAATGCTTTTACAGAGATCTGAGTGAAGAGGGAGCTATCAAAGTTCAGGGGAGCGGGTGGGAGAGTGTTTCTGACGCAGGAAATCTGCCAGAAATTCTTACGGCCATGGAGCAAAGAGTTCCCACCAGTGAAAGGTGCCCAGGGTGCTGGGGTGCAGGACACAGGGAAAATGTCTCTTGAATGGAGGCTGAAGACGAAGGCAGGAGAGAGACCAAACAGGACTTAACCTGCCATAAGGATGTGGGAGTTTTATTCCAAAAGAAATGGAAAGACATTTAAGACATTTAAAGATGTTAACAAAGCAGATGATATGATTAGATAGATTCTACATACTCTAGATTTAGTGTGGAGAATGTTTGGAGGATCCTCTGAATAGCAGCAAGGAGTTTGCTTATTATTATTATTGTTATTATTATTATTTTTGTGGAATGTAAAGATAACCAATGGTGAAAGTCATGGCAGCATTACTGAAGAACAGAGTCAGAGCCAGTGAGTGTAAGAGCCTGTGTGTCACGAAGGCTCCCATTTTCAGGCTCCTGCTCATGTTGATGGCCCTGAGAATCACTGGCTCCCTGTTGTGTTTCAGACCCTCTAGTAACAATACCAAACGTCCAGGGGACCGAAAGGCATATCACTACAATAAATGAAAGACTTCATTAAATAGGATAGTTTCTCCCTCCCAAGGATGCAAGGGGCATCAGAGTGTGAAGTCAAGGTACTCATTCTCAATAAGCACTGAAGTCCCTATCTGTTCATACACAAAGGGTGTAATTTTACAGCAAGCTTGCATCTGCTCCCATAATATTGGTGTTGTGTGGCACACCTGTGTTTACTTTTCAACTGGCTTTAAAAAAAAAAAAACTGTAAGGCTTGTCTCAGAAAAACAGGAAATGGAAGGCTAAACCACAGGCAAATGGGAAGCAAGACCCAAATATGAACTAAGTAGCAGCCTAACTGCTCCATTCCCTCATCTCTATCTTGCATGATGCTGAGGTTTGGGGTAAGGATAAACCCATCTTCCCAGTAGTGAGCATGGTACCCAATAGATAGTTCTTCAGCCCTTGTCCCCTTTCCTCTCTCTTGCATCTAGTGGTCCCCAGTGCCCGTTGTTCCCATCTTTGTTTCTATATGTACCCAGGGTTAAACTCTCACTTATAAGTGAGAATATGCAATATTTGATTTTCTAATTATCTATTAGTTAACTTAGGATAACAGCCTCCAGCTGCATCCATATTGCTGCAAAGGACATGATTTTGCATTTTTTTATGCCTGCGGAGTATTCCATGGTGTCTGGGTGCCACATTGTCTTTATCCAGTCCAGCACAGATGGACATCTGGGTTGATTCCATGTCTTTGCTATTGTTAATAGTGTTGTGATAAACATAGGGGTGCATATGTCTTTTTGGTAGAATGTTTTATTTTCCTTTAGGTCTATATCCAGTAAAGGGATTGTTGGGTTGAAAGGTTCCCAACTTTTAGATTTCCACTTTTAGATTTTCGAGAAATCTCCAAACTGCTTTCCGCAGTGACTGGACTAATTTACATTCCCACCAACAGTGTATAAGTGGCCAAAAGACATGGACAGACACTTCTCAAAAGAAGACATACAAGCAGCCAACAAACATGAAAAAATGCTCATTGTCACTAATCAGAGAAATGCAAGTCAAAACCACAGTGAGATACTATCTTACACCAGTCAGAATGGCTTTTATAAAAAAGCCAAAAAATAATATATGTTGGTGAGGCTGCAGAAAAAAGGGAAAACTCCTCAGGTATTTGAAGTCGGAAGACTGAGACAGAATTCAGAGCTTCCTGATAATTTAGGGTTTGCCTTTTTACTTCAATCAAGATAGTCTACTTCTCCACACATTTCTCAGTTTCCAAACTCTGGAACTCAATCCCTTCATTTGCAAAGGAAATGTGAATAAACTACTTTCCTAGCTGAGGAGGGTCTCTATGCAAAGAATGAAAAGCATTCTTTCTTCATCAT
This sequence comes from Colobus angolensis palliatus, assembly GCF_000951035.1. Lineage (NCBI taxonomy): Eukaryota > Metazoa > Chordata > Mammalia > Primates > Cercopithecidae > Colobus > Colobus angolensis. The sequence goes on along the minus strand of NW_012120710.1, from coordinate 4,738,213 downwards.
TTGAACCAGGAGATGAAGCCAAAAGCAAAAAGACCTGGTACCATGGCTGTTTATGAAAAAGGAGCCAAAATTTGTAATTTTAATTCCAGGATTCAAATGGACAGGAATAAAGGATAATATGGGTTTGGAAAATTCTGCTTCTGTTTGCAGACATCAGTAATATGGAATGATTATTTGTCTTGGCAAATGGCTTGATGAGAAGGCTTTATTCAGTTTTCTTCTGTGTCCTCATATTTCCTGATGCCATCTTTCCAGAAACATACAAGAGTGTATATTACATTTCTATGAACCTAAAAATATACCATGAAAGTGTCACACATTTCTTGTATAGAATTTATAGGCCAGGCATGGTGGCTCACACCTGTAATCCCAGCACTTTGGGAGGCCGAGGCAGGTGGATCACCTGAGGTCAGGAGTTTGAGACCAGCCT
>NW_012120710.1:4668774-4737563 GCF_000951035.1 Colobus angolensis palliatus | reverse complement strand
AAGGAAGGAAGGAAAGAAAGAAAGAAAGAAAGAAAGAAAGAAAGAAAGAAAGAAAGAAAGAAAGAAAGAAAGAAAGAAAGAAAGAAAGAAAAGAATTTATCAGGTGTATAGAATTATAACATAGGAAATAAAAATCACAACCTTAATTCCCAGCAAATAATCAATTTGTTACCTTTACATACTTAATGTAATGTTTAATATGTTTAACTTTAATATTTCATAGTTATTTTATAAAAATATAACATTCTAAAATTTTATAAATTCTAAAACATAAAAATATAAATTTCTAAATTCAGCTTTTTTAACCTGACATATGAAATTGTTACATAGCCTCACTGCTATAATTTAATATCGTGAACAAAATCAATGGGGAAAAAGAAAGCCTGTGCAAGAGAACTAATTAGCATTATCCTTTTCTGCCTCAGTTTTTCACCTGCTGAAGTCTATTTCAAATGTTTCTGGTTCCTGCTCTTAAACATGGCAACACACACAGTGGAATGTTATTCTAATTTTTTTTTTTTTTTTTTTTTTTTTTTTGAGACAGAGTCTTGCTCCGTCACCCAGGCTGGAGTGCAGTGGCGAGATATAGGCTAACTCCAAACTCCACCTCCCGGGGTTCATGCACTTCTCCTTCCTCAGCCTCTTGAGTAACTGGGACTATAGGCGCTCACCACCACATCCAGCTAATTTTTTCTATTTTTTAGTAGAGACAGGGTTTCACCGTGTTAGCCAGGATGGTCTCGATCTCCTGATCTCATGATCCGCCCACCTCAGCCTCCTTAAGTGCTGGGATGGAATGTTGTTCTTAATGCTATTGTCACTAAGCAGCTCAGTGGCTGCCTAATTGGAACCATGAACATTTTTCAGCAAGTCTCCAAGAAGCAGAAGTAACACAAACTCAGGAAGCACAGCCAAGGGCTAAATATGACTTTGGCAGCTTTGTTGAGTGTATTTTCCCCTGAGGTTCATTTGTATCACACGGAAGTCTTTCAAGTTTGTGTAGGGTGACAGTGTATGACAATATTTATGCTTTGTCCTTAGTGGGTTCAAACTGTAAGAATCACTTTGTAAAGAGTATGACACGGTTCTTTGATTTTTAGGGAAGGACTAAGATTGCCACTTAATTATGCTGTAAGTCATTATTAAAACAAGAGAAAAAAATATCCTGGTACAACTAATATTTGACATCCACTCTATCTATGGATATGAGACATAATTCACTTCCGCCCATAATCCTGTCCCACATTCATGTATATTACAGTTTTATAAAGTTAAATAAAAATTGTTTCTTCCAGCCAGCCAAACACCCGATAAGATTGAGGAACTCATTTCTTACAAAGTATATTATTCATGGCAAACATCAGAATAAGGGTAATTCCCGTCTGCTGAGCAGCTGCAATACAGGCCACAAAGTACAAAGTACACTAGAGCATTTTACAGTAAACTCTGGGTCCACTATTACTCATAAAACCAAGCTGGAGCCTTAAAGGAACAGGACCCTGGGATCCCCTCAGCATCCCTCCCGCTGATCTGCCTCCCACCAAGGTCAGTCTCTCCCTGGCTACCTCTCTTCCAGGGCCATGATGAAGAATCCTGGGTATTCATCAGCTTATACCAGGATTCTCTCTCCACACTGCTTGTGGCAGGGTGCCAACTTCTATCCTGGAGAAACTTATAATTTACATGTCCATTTACCTAGAAGTCCAGTTTATATGGAAGTTTGGTTTTCTTCAGTTTAGTGAAAACACCATCTGTATTATATAGTGTTTGATGATGTTTAAAAACACCCTTGTTACTATTGTGATACCATGTTTCATGTTCCAAAAACCAAGGCCTTTTCCTAGAAAATCAATTTGTTTCCACCTCACATATAAAAATGTGAGAAACTTGGGTCTGTTTCTTGGGTGTGCCTTGGACATCACAGACTTGTAAACTGGAAAACTGGACAGAGAATCATTTTCTTATCGCCCATTTGAAAGTATTTTAAAGACCATCAAACAGTCTATGCTAAGCAGTCTGATCATGCTGGAAGGTGAACTTTTATGGGTTTGAGGGGGGAAGGTGCACACATTCTTTTTGAGGGAGTCCATATGTAACACTTAGGTGGACCCTAAAAAAATCTGTTAAAATTGCCACTGAGAGGCCACAGTGTATATTAAATCAGTGCTCCTCTTATTGAGTAGGGACTGCCCAGATAACACTTTAATGATTGCCTTTGAGTCTTCTAAACCATACAATGCCTGTAATTATTACAGGTCTCTTCTGGACTTCAGAACCTTCCACAGACATGGGACATTTGTTCACCTTTCCAAGGAACATCAGCCTCATTTCTGCACCTCTACCGCACTAGTGTTGCAGTGATCTCACTCATCTTGCTGCCTCTATCTTGTCTCGTACTGATATCTATCTTCCACATTCTACCTAGTGATCCTTAGTGTATCATCATGTCTTTCCCCTGCCTAGAATCTTCAATAGCTGCCCATTGCCTGCAAAGTGAATTCCAAGATTCTTAAAATGGTTCACGGGGCTCATTCATTGCTCAGCATTTCCCATTTAACATGTTGTATTCTTGGAATCCCAACTCTTGAGTTTTTTCTGCAAACTATAGAAATAGCTACATGTCCTTGTTCGTGTTATTTCTTTGCCAGGTAAACTCTTTACATTCTTCTTTTCCTGTTTAATTCTCAGCCACCAAGGTTCACCGTAGGCAACATCTGTTCCTTAAAGCTCTCACCCACCCTCTGAGCATGACTGAGGCCTCTTGACTGTGCTCACACAGCAACTGTGTCATGTTGAATAAATGACCTTCTATGGGGTGGTGTAATGTGAATAGACACAGATGATCAACTTAACAGTAATTCTTCACCGTGTTGTTCCCCTAATGCCAAGTTAAATTAGAATGTTACAGACATACATTTTATTTTCAAGGTTATATTAGACATATTGTTTCATCAGGTACATAAACTAATCATCTTCAAAAGTGTCTCTGGTAAGGTACACACAACTAAAAGAAATGTCTGGACAGCATTCACCATTGCTATAGTTTGTTCAGGCAACTTCTAAATTTTCTTTTCTAATTCCTTGCTTTGTATTGCATCACTAATTTACCTACTTTTATTCCAATACTTTAGTTTACTGAGCTCTAATCTTCAACACTCCAAAATCTTTCAAAGTCCAATTAATAATCAAAAAGATTATGCTCATTATGCTCATGATGAGAAAAATACGGAAGACTTCTATGGTATCCAGCTACACTCTTTTACACAGTGGATTACAGATTGGAAGAGTTTCTTTGCAAAGAGCCAGATTATAAATGTTTCAGGCTTCGTAGGTCATATGGTTTCTGTTACAACTACTCAACTCTGCAGTTATAACAGAAAAACAGCCACAGACAATGAGCAGACAAATTAGTGTGGTGATATTCCAATATAACTTTATTTACAAAAATGGGCAGCCTGGGACCACTTCTTATGTTTGCCAACTCCTTATGTCATTTGGAGACTTATTTCAGTTGAGGATTTAGTCAGTCTCTATTCAAGTTCAGAAACATTTTCCAACTGCACATGATCCTGAGGTAAACACTTTGAAGGCTGCTCATACTCTACTATATGATGTACTTTTATCAGAAGCAGAAGTTGAGGGAATAAGATTTTGTAAGCCTCCATTTGCTTTCATATCAACTCTCACAGCTCAACATATCAGGAGTTGCATCCCAAGTGTCCCTGAAATTTCTTTACCATAAAATTTCTTTATGGTGAAATTTCTTAACAGTGTTCTGGCACTAAACAATAAGTGCTATAAATCATGTTCGTGTTCTCAGCCAGTAGTATGATTTTTAGGAAATATTCTATGACAATGATCCCAGGAGAACAAAATCAGTGTGACTACTGGTGTTTAGAAGAGACGTGTTCATTAACATTAAAAATTTAAAGTAATCCATTTGGGAAATGGACCAACCGTATGGAGGACTTCAGGAGAATCAATTGTGTGGAGTGTATTGATCCTTGGGAATGCACACCTTGAAAATTACAAATGAGAAAAAGCCGATAGTAACATGTATGTTTACGTGATTTCAAACATGTAATCATCAGTATATATAAATTCTGTTATTCAATATTCAGTATTTATTGAAGAAGAGCCTACTGTGAGCAAGTTTCTGCTCCGAGAACCGGGAACACAGGAGTGAATAAAGTGGACCAAACTTCCTGCCTTCTCATTTTCTTATGAGACAGTGACAGATATTGAGGATCAAAGGGATTTTAGCATTCTAAATACTTGGAATTTTAATATCACGGCTTGTTGGGTCTTTTTTTTTAATATATATGAAACTGCTTATGTGAGAAAGCTTTTCTTCCCTTGTTTATTGTTGTTTAGGAAATGAGAATTTCCTGATAATTTTAATCAACCAGAATTTGTCAGGTTCCTGCTATGTACCAAGTACTCTTCCAGGCACAGGATACAGTGTGAACAAAATGTATACATACCCCTGACCTGTTGGAGCTACATTCAATGGAGGAGACAGAACATAAGGAAATAAGTAAACTATATTGAAGGTGACTCAGGGACAGGGGCAAAGGAGAAAATCAAGATACGAAATGCTGGGAGAAGGTGAACTTTTAGACTGGGTGATCAGGAAGGACTTCTTGAGAAGATAACTTTTGATTAAATAATTAAAGAAGATGAATGAGCTGGCAAGGTGAAAGTTTGGGGGAAGATCTTTCTGGGCAGAGGGATCAGCAAGTGCAGAGGCCCCAAGATGGGAGTGTGTCTGGAGGGGCCAAGGAACACTAGGGAGGCTGGTGGTTGCATGGAGTGAGGGAAGGGTGGGAGGAAATGAGATGAAAGAGGTAACAGAAGACCAGTTGCATCCAGCCTTTTAAGCCATTGTAAGGATGTTGGCTTTTAATCTGAAAAACAAGAAGACATTGAAGAGTTCTGAGCAAAGAGGAGAGATGGTCAAGTTTGCATTAAAACGGTTTCTGCTGTTGAGAGTAAACAGCAGATACAGGGAGGCTTTTAGGAGGCTGCTGCAATAATCCAGGTGAGAAACAATGATCATCTCAAGAAGAGCATCTCAAGATGCGGAGACACTGAGAGAAAGATAGAATAGAGGTGTGGTAAGAGCCAGTGTTCCCACTGCCAGGGCCCACCTGCCACAGAGGGTGAGATAAGTCAGAAGCATTCCTTACCATAGCTGTGTTCCCAGTGGGAGACACAGGGAGGAGTTTCCAGGCAAGAAAGTGCTGAGTCACTCACCAGCACATATGGTCTCACATCTTGATACCCAGCTGGAAGGGGCGGGAAGGAAGAGGGCTCCTCCCCTACAGGCTTTCCTTGCCAAAGCCTGCCATTGCCAGCTGTGTGGGGGCAGGCCAGGAGAGGAGTGCCCCTGCCACAGCAACAATGAGCCTTTGCTCACTTTTGCTTCACCCAGCCTCCTGGGATCTTTGACTTGTGTGGTTGCTTTTAATGGTCTAAACAGCCCTGGCAAATAGGGCAAATCACCTTCATTTCACAGCTGTGGAAATTCAGGGATACTAAGTGGCTTACACAAGGTAACACAGATTTGGAGAGTTGGGGCACTAGTGTCCCATCCCATGCCCTGGGCACACAGGAGGGAGTAGTATGTAGAGAGACGGTATGAGTCACATACCAGCGCTTAATTTAGGTTGATTATAAATGTTGAAATACACAAAGGAATATGAAACCGAATTCCTATTTTGTGGCTGCCTCCTGCTACAGAACACTGTTCTCACCATTTTTGTCTTCATTTTCCTACCTTTGGTTATTTACTTATGAATTAGCACCTCCAACATTTGCTGATATTTTAAGAATGCTTCCACTTCCAATGACTTATGTTAAGTTAAAGTGACAGAACAATAAAGATTCCATTAAACTATTTCTTTCTATCTCATACCTTTATGAAAGTACTATTATCACCTTTTACTGTTAAAAACCCTAAGACTGATTCTAATTTTTTTTATTTTTATTTTTAGGGAACAACTTAATTCTTTATTGAAGACCTATAACATTTTTTACGAGAACCAGAAAAATTTGCAGATTTTATATGGAGAGGTAAGCCCACTGAAGTAAGGCAATCCAGTTTTATTCACTCACACACACACACACACACACACACACACAATTCTGGAAGAAACAGGTGAAAGTTTAACTTGATTATGATTCTTTTAGACATGGGCTTGGAACACTTGTGACTTTCTATGCATTTTTGAGATAGAAAAGCATTTTAAAATTTTAATGACATATTTTCTTTCTATTTTAAAAATAGAATATGAATATTTTAACAGCATTTCCACTGAAAATCTATCACAATACTTTCTTACAAATGCATCAGAATGTATATAGAAAGATACTCATTGTGATGTCATTTGTAATGGAGAAAATTTGAAGATGTCCCTATCAATTAGGGATTATTCAAACAAATTATGATGCATCTGTAATGTAAAATTTGATCTGGGTTTTAAAATGAATGCATTAGATTCCAATAGATGTGCACTATATCAAAATAATAAAAATTTTGAAATATTAAAGAAATATTCAGGAAAGTCCTGAAGCTAGAAAGCATTTTTCCAACTTTTTTTTTTTTTTTTTTTTTTTGAGACGGAGTCTCGCTCTGTCGCCCGGGCTGGAGTGCAGTGGCCGGATCTCAGCTCACTGCAAGCTCCGCCTCCCGGGTTTACGCCATTCTCCTGCCTCAGCCTCCGGAGTAGCTGGGACTACAGGCCCCCGCCACCTCGCCCGGCTAGTTTTTTGTATTTTTTAGTAGAGACGGGGTTTCACCGTGTTAGCCAGGATGGTCTGGATCTCCTAACCTCGTGATCCGCCCGTCTCGGCCTCCCAAAGTGCTGGGATTACAGGCTTGAGCCACCGCGCCCGGCCCCCCATTTTTCCAACTTTTAAGTTCAGGGGTACAAGTGCAAGTTTGTTACGTAGGTAAACATGTGTCATGGTGGTTTGCTGTACAGATTATTTCATCACCCAGCTATTGAGCCTAATACCCATTAGTTATTTTTCCTGGTCCCATCCCTCCTCCCAAATTCCACCCTCTGATAAGCCTCAGTGTCTGTAGTTCCCCTCTATGTGTCCATGTGTTCTTATCATTTAGCTCCCACTTATAAGTGAAAGCATACAGTATTAGGTTTTCTCTATCTGCATCAGTTTGCTAAGAATGATGGCCTCTAGCTCCATCCCTACAAAGGACATGATCTTGTTCTTTTCTACGGCTGCATGGTATTCCATGGTGCACATATATCACGTTCTCTTTATCCAGTCTATCACTGATGGGCATTTAGGTTGATTCCATGTCTTTGTTACTATAAATAGTGCTGCAATGAACATATGATTGCATATGTCTTTATAATAAAATGATTTATTCTCCATTGCTGGGTCAAATGGTATTTCTGTCTTTAGGTCTTTGAGGAATCAACACACTGTCTTCCTCAATGATTAAACTAATTTACACTCCCACCAGCAGTGTATAAGGGTTCCTTTTTCTCCACAACCTCACCAGCATCTGTTGTTTTTTGACTTTTTAATAATAGCCATTCTGACTGGTGTAAGATGGTATCTCACTGTGGTTTTGATTTGCATTTTTCTAATGATCAGTTATGTAGAACTTTCTCATATGATTGCTCGTCACATATATGTCTTCTTTTAAGAAGTGCTTGCTCATGCCCTTTACCCACATTTTAATGGGGTTGTTTGGTTTTTTTCCTTGTAAATTTGTCTAAGTTCCTTGTAGATGCTGAGTATTAGATCTTTGTCAGATGCATAATTTGCAAAAATATTCTCCCATTCTGTAGATTGTCTGTTTACTCTGTTGATAGTTTCTTTTGCTGTACAGAGCTCTTTAGTTTAATTAGATCTCATTTGCCAATTTTTAGTTTCATTGCAATTGCTTTTGGCATCTTCATCATGAAATCTTTGCCCATGCATATGTCCTGGATGGTATTACCTAGTTATCGTCGAGTGTTTTTATAGTTTTAGGTTTTACATTTAGATCATTAGTCCATCCTGAGTTAATTTTTGAATATGGTGTAAAGAAGGGGTCCAGTTTCAATTTTCTATATATGGCCAGTCAGTTATCCCAGCACCATTTATTGACTAGGGAATCCTTTCCCCTCTGCTTGTTTTTGTCATATTTGTTGAAGATCAGATATTTGTAGATATGCAGTCTCATTTCTGGGTTCTCCATTCTGTTCCATCAGTCTGTGTGTCTGTTCTTGTACCAGCACCATGCTGTTTTGGTTACTGTAGCCCAGTAGTATACTTTGAAGTCAAGTAGTGTGATGCCTCCAGCTTTGTTCTTTTGCTTAAGATTGCCTTGGCTGTTCAGTCTGTTTTGGATTCATATGAATTTTAAAATAGTTTTTTCTAGTTCTGTGAAGGATGTCAATGGTGGTTTAATGGGAATAGCATTGAATCTGTAAATTGCTTTGGGCAATATTGCCATCTTAACAATATTGATTCTTCCTACCCATGAGCATGGAATGATTTTCCATTTGTTTGTGTCATCTCTGATTTCTTTGAGCAGTGACTTACAGTTATCTTTGTAAATGTCTTTCACTTCCCTTGTTAGCTGTATTCCTAGGTATTTTATTCTTTCTGTGGGAGTTTGTTTGGAATTTGGCTCTCGGTTTGACTGTTGTTGGTATATAGGAATGCTGGCAATTTTTGCACTTCGATTTTGTATCCTGAGACTTTGCTGAAGTTGCTTATGAGCTTAAGAAGCTTTTGGGCTGGAATGATGGGGTTTTCTTGATATAAGATTATGTCATCTGCAAACAGGGAAAGTTTGACTTCCTCTCTTGCTATTTGAATGCTCTTTATTTCTTCAAAAGCATTTTTAGGAGTGCCACTGGCAGGTTACTGTACAAAGTGGCCTTATGTTTACTTTTTTTCTTTTTATTTAATTTCAGTGCTTCATTCTCCATAGGTCTCTTCACTCAGCCTTATATTCTGATGGGGTTCACTTTACATATTCACAATATCTTCCTGGCCAAAGGGGAGATTAGAATTTTCTACTCCTGATTTAATTTCATGGCACAGCATGGACTTTAGGTGACCATGATTTGGCTTAAATCTACAGTTTGGACAGAAGGAAATTTACAAAGCACTCTGGCCTTTCCTATTAAACTTGAATGATTTAGTTCAGTTGGGTATTTCAATTACTTTCCCAAATTCAATAATATGCTGAATGAAATAACTAATCCCTTTGTAAAGAAGTGGGCCTAATTTTAAGTTATTTCAACAGTGTCCTGTATCTTAAATCTTTCATATACACAATTATAAAAATATAACATTTAGGAAAAAATTAAAACTAGGAAAATGATTATTTATACTTTAATTCAAGAGTTTCCACAAAATTCATGATGTTAAGTTTGTTTCCTTTAGGTAAATGTTTGAGTTCTGGTGTTATGAACATTTAAGTTGAGGCATATTCTTTCCAATTCTGTACATCAGTGCTCCATTTATAACACAAAAGTTATTTAGGTCAGGCGTGGTGGCTCATGCCTGTAATCCCAGCACTTTGAGAGGCCAAGGTCAGCGGATCACCTGAGGTCAGGAATTCGAGACCACTCTGGTCAACATAGCAAAACCCTGTCTCTACTGAAAAAACATACAAAAATTATCCAGCCATGGTGGTGCATGCCTGTTATCCCAGCTACTCGGGAAGCTGAGACAGGAGAATCACCTGAACCGAGGAGGTGGGGATTGCAGTAAGCCAAGATCACACCACTGTACTCCAGCCTGGGCGACAGAGTGAGACTCTGTCTCAAAAAAACAAAAAAAAAGTTATTTAATTTTTTAAAATAGGTTCATGTTTTATATGATTTTTTATAACTGTATGAAATGAAGTATATGGTGAGGCTACAAGACTTTTCAATCTTAACACACTGATCAATAAAGCCATAATTCAGAATTTTTCAAATCTTCTGACACTGTTTAAAAGGGGCAGTACTTGGATGACAATATGTGACTTTATTCATCTTTAATGAATAAATTAATTTATTTATTCAATTAATTAATTAATCAATTAATTAAATAGTTATTGAGTGTCTAGCATGTACCAGACACCATTTTAAAAGCTGGAGATATAGCAATGAAGAATTAACAACCTCAGCAGAGTAGTGTTTTTTTTTATTTTCAGAGATTCTATGAGTTTTTGATATAAAGGCTTAATTGAGTTCGAGTTAGGCAGAGAAAGAATGCTATGAGAAACGCAAATCAAGACCACAATGAGATACCACCTCACACCAGTTAGAATGGCAATCATTAAAAAGTCAGGAAGCAACGGTGCTGGAGAGGATGTGGAGAAATAGGAACAGTTTTACGCTGTTGGTGGGACTGTAAACTAGTTCAACCATTGTGGAAAACAGTGTGGTGATTCCTCAAGGATCTAGAACTAGAAATACCATTTGACCCAGCCATCCCATTACTGGGCATATACCCAAAGGATTATAAATCATGCTGCTATAAAGACACATGCACACATATGTTTATTGCAGCACTATTCACAACAGCAAAGACTTGGAATCAACCCAAATGTCCACCAGTGACAGACTGGATTAAGAAAATGTGGCACATATACATTATGGAATACTATGCAGCCATAAAAAAGGATGAGTTCATGTCCTTTGTAGGGACATGGATGCAGTTGGAAACCATCATTCTCAGCAAACTATCGCAAGAACAGAAAACCAAACACCGCATGTTCTCCCAATAGGTGGGAATTGAACAATGAGATCACTTGGACACAGGAAGGGAAACATCACACACAGGGGCATATTTTGGGGAGGGGGGTAGGGGGAGGGATAGCATTAGGAGATATACCTGATGTAAACGACGAGTTAAGGGGTGCAGCACACCAACATGGCACATGTATACATATGTAACAAACCTGCACGTTGTGCACATGTACCCTAGAACTTAAAGTATAATAAAATAAAAATAAAAGTAGAAAATAAATGGAATTAACATGGATTAAAAAATAAATAAATGTTTGAAAATGTTCATGCTTGCACAAAAATATACCGGAAAGGAGCATCTCAGGACTTTTTCTCTTTCTTATATTTACAGACCATGTTAATAAAATATTCATGTGTTCATTGATTTAACCAAAAAAAAAAAAAAGAATGCTATCCACCATTAACTATATAATCTATATCATATACAGTCATTTCAAGGAATAAATTGTGTTTGATTGTTGAAAACAACAGATTGGTAACCTGACCTCTTAGTAATCTGAAATGTAAAGTCACAAGTGGAAGAAGTGTAAAACTTTGTTTCAGGAGTGATTCTAAAGCAAGTTTATCAGCCAAAGAAATAACAAACAGTAATATAGAGCACCTATTGAATGCCAGGTGCTATGAATATCTGTTTTTCACATGAGAAAGTCCAAATTTAAAGGTAGCCAACAACTTGTCCAAGGCCACAACTAGGAAGTGGCAGAACCAGGGTTTGAGCACAGGTCCGACTGATTCCAGAGTATGGAGTTTTCATCATGCTCTCAAATAAGAATTGAGTTATTAAATGTTGTCTAACAATTGATTCTTCATAATATCAATAATAGTTAATGAATATTAAAATAGGTATTGGGTGGCTGGCATATGACTTTTGTTAGTTTCTATATTTTCCAAAGTTTCTATAATAGAAAACATTACTTTAACATTGGAAAAGGACTTCCGTATACATAATGATGATTTATACTTTAATTTAAAAGTTTCCACAAAATTCATAATGTTAAGCTTGTCTCCTTCTTTTGTTATATTTCTAATTTTAAAGAAATTCTTCAAATGCTATTGTTTTGCAAAATATATCTATAATGTTTTGAATTTTTACAGCGTGTTTTCACACGTATTATTTTACTTGTTTTGCGTAACTTTGTGAGTTAAATATTTTTCTGTTCAGCAACGAGGAAATAGCTGCTAAATATTTAAATAGCTTTTTTTTCTAATTTCTAGTTCAGTATAATTTTTAAATCTACTTTGATTTTAAATTAAACAAAATTAGAGAATTAAAATTCCACTTAATTGAAGAAATCATAGAGTTCAGAAAGCATTTTGACATACTGTGCCCTCTGGTGGACATGCCATTGCCATTATGATTTACTCACTTTGCTGGGTATAGCTGTTTTCAAAAATAAAAGAAAGTTTTAAAAATAGAATTACTTTGTAGATAAATTGGAAAGTCAAATCATAACCCTGGGATTTATTTTTAACCTATTAAGTTTCTTACACACTTAATTTCTACATCTTCAGTTAAAACATTTACCGTCTATAAATAATACAAAACTAATTGGGGGATTATTCATTTCTTCCTTAGACAGAAGATGGCAAACTAATTGTTGAAGGAATGCTGGACATTTTCTGGGGAGTAAAACGACCTATACAGCTAAAAATACAAGATGAGAAGCCATTCTCTTCTTTTACTAGTATGAAGTCATCGGATGTCTTCTCCAGCAAAGGGTAAGCTATCTTTCATGTTTTTAATTACTCAGATAATCGTCATATCTAGTTTTATTGTGTGCATTCTTAAGGAGGGAAACTTAGGCTTGTGTGAAACTGATTATACACAATCTCATTTAATTTCCCAGCAACGGCCAGGCACAGTGGCTCACCCCTGTAATCCCAGCACTTTGGGAGGCCGAGGCAGGTGGATTACCTGAGGTCAGGAGTTCGAGACCAGCCTGGCCAACATGGTGAAACCCAATCTCCACTAAAAATACAAAAATTAGCTGGGCATGGTGGCAGCCACCTGTAATCTCAGCTACTTGGGAGGCTGAGGCAGGAGAATCGCTTTAATCCGGGAGGCGAACGTTGCAGTGGGCCAAGATCGCGCCATTGCACCTCAGCCTGGGTGATAGAGTGAGACTTTGTCTCAAAAAAAAAAAAAAAAAAAATTCCCAGCAACTCAATGAAGCTGGTGTTCAGAAACCAGGGCTCTTCAAGATTAGCTAATTTGTGCAAGATCCCCAGTTACGATGTGGCAGAACTGGACTAGGCCTTACTTCTGTCTGTGCTCCACAGCCTGTGGTCTCAACTCCTCTGCTCTGTTACTTCTTTACTGGAGACTGCATTCCTTCATTGGAAAAGACAAAATGTAAAGGCAGAATTTGATTTACCCTGGCCTGGTCTCCAAAATAAGAAGATAAAACCTAAATGTCTTATTTCCTTGGAACAAAGGGCTCATCGTGCTTTCTACCAGGGAAACTTAATGATGCTCCATCTGATTGTCCCAATCCTGTTCAACAGAGCATCCTGAAATGCATTTGAAGTTAAATAAATGCACAAAACAGTCCGCTGTGTGGGTTTATGCAAGTGTCCCTTGGATATCCAGGTTGGGCTGATTTTTTCCTTACCCCTTTACAAGTTTTAAAAACATTAATAAATATTATCAGCAAGAAACATACCTATATAAAGGTTCCTTTCATCCTTTTTTTCCATCCCTTCTTGCTTTTTAGTCCTTACCTCTCCAGCTCAACCCACTGTGTATATATATTGAGATACCAAGTCTTCTCTTCATAACATTCATCCTCCCATTCATTGTTAGATGAGCAGGCATTCTATCAGAGGAGGCAATGGAGAAGGAGCTGCCAGGACAATTTGTCCAATGTGATATTTGGCCACAACTAAGAAAAATTAGTTGTTACCTTGACAGAAGTCTGCTTTTCCTTTGGAAAAAAATATTTAAGCCAGACTATGATTTTCACAGTGCCAATATTTCTCAAAAATTATGCTACCACCAGCTGAATGTTTTGTAATTCCCTACACATTTCATGCAATTTCTAATTTTCCTGAGTCTGCCTAGAAGTTCACCTGCTGCTCCACATTCATTCGCCCGACTCTCTTCCACCAATCCTTTAAGACACAGATGAGGTAACATGCTCTCCAGAAAGCCATTTCTGACCCCTCAGTCTATACCAGGTTCACTGAAAACTTTTCCATACCACTTAACACACATGCAGTCAATAGTATTTTTGTATACTTATCTCCTTGTCTATAATGCAAGCTTCTCGGTGGTAGGGAATGTGCTTTATTCATCTTTGCTTTATTTGCTTTATTCATCCCAGTGCCCAACTGTGTCCCTGACACAAAGAGGAGATTCAAAACATAGTATAGAGCAAAATCCCCAGAAGCCTGTGGTTAAATTACCTCTGTTTTGTTGTGACTACTTGGTCCCTCTATCTATCTCTTGTCTCCCATCCAAGCTAAGGATTGCCAATGAGCTTAGGGCTCAGTGCCTACGGAAGAACAGAAGGGAGGCAGTAGCCTCAGGCAGCCTGAGAGAGCCCCACAGTTCTCACTCCAGGTACCTGATGACTGATGAGGCTGATGACTCTAAATGACAAGGAGCATCATTTAAAAGGAAAAATTACTCATGGGTTCTGCTTTCAGAAAACTGTACAAGATAGGAATTTACAAAATTAACTACTACCATACTTCATATGACCTAAGACTTCGTTGCAAAGTTCTCTGAGGAGTCACATCTATTTGGTGCATTTTAATTTTTTAATTTATGAAAATGTAATAAATATCAAACATTAAAGGAAAATGTCAGAGAGATGAAGTAAGGTAATTGTAGTATCACCTTAAACCATCATTATTTTATATGGCTTTACCAAGATATGTTTTAAGTTTTATTTTATGTTTAACAAATAATTCTATAAATTTATGGGATACAACATGTTTTTATGCATATGTACATTGTAGAATGAACAAACCAGGCTAATTAACATATCTGTCATCTCAAATATTTATCTTTTTTAGAATAGAGAACATAAAAAATTCTGTCCTTTAACTCTTTTGAAATACATAATATATTATTATTATTATTATTAACCAAGATATGCTTTAACTTCTCAAATTTAAAACATTTGTTCCTAGTAATTCTGAATTTTTGGATGAGTTTCAAGAGCCCAGGTCTACAAGGTAATATGCCTCTCCATAGACAGCCACAGGTTCTAAAATAATATCCTCATGATACACCTGCTATAGGATCCATTTACATTTTGCATTGTTTATTATAGTAAATTGCTGTGAAGCAAACAGGAATTGGCTCTTTTGTTTAAAATTGAGAAAAATTACCTAGAAACCTTCACCGGCTTGTCCTTTTCCAGTAACAAGACTAACTGTAGAACATTTGGCAGAAAAATATCCCATTCCTTTTACATACATACAGAGCCACACGCACACAAGAGCCAGATTAGATTTGGTTGTCATTAATTAGCCAAGAGTACTTTCTGGGAGCCAGCTGAACACTCAAGCAGGAAGGCACAGCACAATTTGAAATGGGTTTTCTCTGGTTTCTGGTTCATTGATGGGGTGCGTAGCCACCTAAGGTATCATTTTTGTTTTTTCAATCCAATTCTAGACACCCTCCCTCTGGTTGTCTCTTTTAAGGTAACATGCATTTAAATGCTCAGCCTTTAATTGTGAAAAGAAATTGACTATTTTCTTACTCTTAAACTTCTCCTGTTTTCTTTTTCCCATATTGGGCATCTCTGGGCAAAACTTACACCTCTGCTCTTGCAGGATGACAGATTTTATATCTGCAGTGAGTAAACATGCGGTAAATGACATGGAACTTCAGCTGCAGGAAGGGCTCTAATCTTGTGTCTTTCAGTTCACTGTTTGACAGAATCATTGGTCTTGTCACGTTAGTTTGTTTTAATTGTGTTTAAAACGAGTCACACAGAGGAAGCATCAGCTTAATTGGAGTGAAGAAGCTTTTCAAAAATCAGTTTATTTGAGCTCTGACCACTTGTTATTCTTTATGGAAACAATTCTATGGACAGTACTTTGATCTCTCATATGTGGCACAAGCATTTTGGAAATCTTTCATAAGACTCCAAAAGAAAAGAACACCCTTGTTAAGGTTGTATTTGCTTACACTATTTTTCACTTCTGTTTTTAATATCTTTCCAAACTCAGCTTTTGCATATATTGGATGAGTCATGACAGAATAACATAAAGAGCACAAACTGGACAGGTGTACATTTGAATAACGTCAGTGGTGTTTTTTTTCTTACAATATGGGTAGGGAAGTGACCACATTCTATTTGTCTATCAAATTTCTACCTCCTTTTTTATTTTTAAACTCCTTAGAAAACCTCCCCACAGTTTAAATTTGCAAATGATATACACCCTGAACTTTAGTCAGAGCAACAGAAGTCCCATGTTTGGGCAAGTTAAACTATTTGATATTACATAAAGTGCCAACCAGTTTTCTCTTGAAAACTCTGGATAACTGCCCTGAAGCGTAGTCATGTGCACAGTTGGATGGGGTGATGCTTCAAATTACACAATCCAGAGCTGAAAACTGGTGTTTTCTGCTGTAGATGATAGGAAAAAATGAGGGGCCAAACATGGAATATATTGGACCACTTTTGGCTTCCTATATTTGTGCGACAACACTAAGCTGTCACGTCTGCCAGGGTCACCAAGAATTTGACTAGCATCCTAAGGATTCTTATCTTTAGCCCTATGAAACAGCATCAGGTTACTTTGCATTTTTAGTTTCTGGTTTTCATTGGTATTGACTTTTCCATTCCTAACCCTCCTTCTATGATAATTATGTCTGCCACTTTCTGATTATTCAGCTGCTGTACATTGGGGGAAATGGATTATTTTACCTGCCATAAGACTAATTAGATTCTGAGTCAGGACCTGGTAGTTTTCCTTCGGGTTAAAGTTACTACCTATAGTTGGACTTTATGACTTTTGTTTTGATTGGCTGTATTCTGGACCGTACAGCTTGCTGGAAAATTAACAAATATATTAGGATTACCTTCTCTACCTCATAAGGCTATTGTAAGACTCAAATGATATAGTAGCCATAAAACAGGCTCCAAAAGAATCCAAAAGTAAAGAGGATAAGGGGTGATTTTTTTCATATTCACTACCATTAGTTTTAATAAATATTTTTTGTTGCCACCAATGAAATTTGGGTGGAGTCAATGCTGCAAATTCCCTATAAGTGGAATATATTTTAGTCATAAGGAAAACAGACATTATTGAAGAGATTCTTAGGTAATAGCATCCATTTGCCTAGAGAGATCCAGGAACACCTTGGGTTTCTAATGGTTCCCGGCCCATCAGGAATGAAATGGATACAGATGCTGATGCTGATGATAATGATGATGATGATAATGATGATAACAATGGAGATGAGGATAATTATAATTATTGTTAATCTATATTGAATGCTTACTATTTTCAGGGCACTGTTTCAATAGTTTTATACAAATTCACTCTTTTAATCCTCAGAACAACCCTATCCTACCTCATACTATCATCATTTTCATTTTACAGATGAGGACACAGGCACAGAGAGGATAAGAAACTTAAGACCAGATAAATAAAATAAAATTGAGTTTTGACCTGCTGTAAAAATAAATATTTGTCAGGTTTTATTTATTCTGAGCATTAGAATGCACTTAAAATTGTTAGTTTCTTTATGAAATCATAATTTTCTGGCAAAAACTCATATATTTTCCTTCTTTGTAAACTGCATTCTTCATGGTAGTCAAGTGCCTTAGAAGATAGGCACCACATTTTATTATTTTAGAGCCACTCTACCTAACAATGTTTTGAATGCAAAAGGTACAATACATATTGACAGGATATATAAAGACCACTTTTATACCTAAACTCTCCTAAGAGTATTGTGAAATATCTTTATAACAATTGATCATCTTGGTTTTTACTAATTCAATTTGGACATATGTTTTACAGAATCTATATATCTTGTGTTTCAGTATGTAACTGAATTATTATGTCAAGAAGATAGCTCTGTAAAAGTACAGGAAGTATTTAAAACATATGTTGACCACTTTGGTATGAATATAATTTTAATAGTATCATAAAATTGTTATAACTTTGGATGATATATCCACCTACAGAGTCCCACAGTATTACTATATTAATATTGTAAATCTGGAAACCATCATAGGCTTCAATATGGATGGAACTGATGTTACAGACAAGATTTATTACTTTTTAGAATGACACGCTGGGGGGAATTTGATGATCTCTATCGTATTAGTGAGCTGGACAGGACCCAGATTCCAATGTCTGAAACCAGGAATTCCCAGCAAGGTCAGTATCAAAATCTTATTGATTGGGAGACTTAATTTTTAATTAATGTAAAGTATGACCCCATATGTTTCCCTGAAATCTAACCTTTTTCATACTACTACACAAAAAACTCGTTTTATATGTATATATATTTTTAATATCTTAGGAACATAGTAACTTAAGTCACTATAGTATTTGTATGACATTTAAGAGCCTTACTTTTGTATATAAAATACAATTTTTAAAAAAATTATATTACATCACTCAGATTTATTAGAATAGAAAGAGCTAATAGTTTTAATAAAGTGTGTATTCATAAAATTGTTCAATATCTTCCCCAAAGATTGGAGTCATTTATTATTCTCAATAGCTTTATATGTTAGGCCAAGCCCATCAGACCTAATTCTGTATCTTTTTAGAAGCTGAATGTTTTAGTTAGTTAATAGGTATTTCAATAACATTACTTCTCAGAAACACACAGATATGCTGGAGTCAATTTTATATTTGATGGAGTTATTTCAAAGATCTTTTTAAAAGAGAAATATACTTAAGGATCAAATGGATCCGTACTGAACTTGGCAAACCAATGGGAAATGCCAGCTCCAGGGAAGTGTGAAATTAGTAGTTGTAATCATAATGGTGATGATGTAAGAGTAGTAACAATGCTATTGATAGCTGTAATCTGTTGAGACTCTGCTAAGTATCAGGCATAATATTTTGTATTTTATATGAATTTTTTCACGTAATTCTCACATACACATAAGATTCAAAGAGTAGCGGATGCTGATGACTGAAGCTAGAATGAGGGGTGGTGGACAGGGTTCATGTGCCTGAAATGTGGCTGTGATTTACAAAGTCGATTCAGTGTGAACAAGAGTATCTTACTAGCATTAACTTCACAAGCCTACCAGCAACTTGAAATGTTTGTTTTCTTTTTCTTTTTTCAAATCATTCTCAGTTTCACCTCCTCTGTTACTACACAAGAACCCAGATCCTATGACAAACATGATGTTCTTTCCAGGGTTCCCTTATCTTTATCCCAGGGGATCTTTACATCTTGTTAAATATGGGCCCTTCCAATTATCCTTTTAAAAATATATATTAAACCCAAGGAAATCCCAGTATCTTGGCATCAAAGACATCATAAAAATCTATTTGTATTTTAAACAGCAGTGCTGGAGAAGGAAGAAATATCTCATGCCTATTTGATGATGTTCTAATTACAATAGAAAATTATTTAAAATCCTAAAGTAAAATAAAACACAAATGCCACCTAATGGCCTTATTCTTACATATGAATATGCATAGTAGAGGAAATTGAAAAAGGCTCTATCAACTGGATACAAGCAGAAAGAGGGGCAGAAGGCAGGTTTGAATCTTCTGCATCTTAGGCTAGTAACACATTGTAGCTCCATTCAATTCCATTTAAACACCTTCTGCCTACTCAATAGATACTAGAGCTGTTCAAACTACACTATAATTTTATACTCTAAAATCTGCTATAAAAATTGTAATAATTCAATAACCAAATTTTGACTGATAAATCATGAATCATTGTTAAATATACTTGACTCGATGAGAAGGAATAATAGGATAGTGGGCAACTAAGTGAAAAAGTCATTCATGCCATACTTCTGGAATGTTCTAAAAAGAATATAATGTGAATTACCTTTGTGATATATTACAAATAGTAGGACTAGTCCAAACCATACCATTCCTTTTGCTTTTATAAAAGATGGGAACAAAATCTTTCAGTGCTCCACATACCATATAAATGACTTCTCAAAGAGCTTTCTGTAGTTTTATAGGAAAACTAAGGCCCAGTGTTTATTTTTTAGGGAAAGCTCCAATGAACTCAGGCCAACATATAATAAGGATCCAGACCTGATTCTATCATTTATGAGTACTATGTCCATAGGAAAGCCACTTCAACTCACTGTACTTTTTCTTACCTATAAGAGATCAAACCTGACAAAGTATCGGGTTTATTCCAGCTCTAACATTCTGAAATGCCATAAAATTCACTCCCCAATAAATTAAGAACAAAGGAACGCCCAAACACCAAACATGATCATTGTGATCATTTCTTATGAAACATAAGAATAAGACATAAGAATTTTCTATGAAATACTGGCAGAATTTGCTGAGTCAGTCTCAGGCAACATTTAATAAGTAAATATGAGGCTAAGCAGTGGACTATAATGCTTTTGCACAGCCAGAAAATAGCAATATTCCTAAAATTATGAAAGCATACACAAATCCACTCAGGATGCTAGGAGATAGGCAGCTAAATGATATGAGCTTATAATCTATTCTCCCCAGACTATTTATCTTATCACAGCAACACCCTGAAGTCACATGCAGAGGATGAACCAGACTCCCCAATGCTCTATAGAACCATGAGTGAAGCAGCCCTGGTGAGAAAAAGGATGAAGCCTCTGATGATGGACAGAAAAGAAAGACAGAAAAATAGAGCCTCTATTAATGGACACTTCTATAACCATGAAGTAAGTGGGTTACAATTCCATTAATGTAATATAAAATAAGGTTCCCTGTTTCACTAACAATACCACTCAATTCAATTCACAATTCAAAGTCATAATAATAATAGTAGCATATCTAACGTTTTGGGGGCACTCTCTATGTGCTAGGTATTAAAGTAAATGTGTTTTAAATAGATTTTTACTGAATAATCCTATTAATCACTAAAACAATCCTATGAAATAGGTACCATTATTTTCTCTACTTGACATATAAGCTAATTAGGGTCATGGAGATTAAGCAATTTGTCTTAGATTATGCTACTTTTAAGTAATAACTCTCAACCTGAACCTAGCTTTGACTCCAGAACACAAGCTTTTAACCACCATGATGGATGAACTCTATCTAAGTGGCAGATACTCTGCCAAGCATTAAAAACATGCAGATGAGGCAACTGATGTCTCAGCCAGCATGAAGCTCAGGGACTGAACAGGGAAACCAACATACCAACAACAATATAGGAATAATGTAAGTGCCACAAAGAGGTTGGATCAAAGGACATTTGAACATGAGCATTTAAATAAAAGCAAAAAGCCACAGGCCAATGTATTCCAATAAATCGAACTTCTCATGTTGCCATGTTCCAGGTCTTTTACCTATACACATACCCTTTTTATGTAAGTGTAGTTGTAGTTTAGATACAATTCACATTCTGCTTTTTTATTTAATATGTGTTAAATTTATATGTGCCTTTCCATAGTGCTTGTAAGACATTACATTCTGCTGAAGGTAGGAAATATATCATCATTTTTTCCAGAACTCAAATATTTTTCATGTGATGTGCCTTAGCAATCATTCATCACTCCATCTCATAAATACTTAGCATTCACACTGTGCCAGGTATCTTCTGAGGCCTTTAAGAAGAAATAGGAACTCATTGCTTTGTAGGCTTTTTCCTGTAAGGATTTCTACTTTATTTCTTCTTCTTCTACTCTTGAGAGGTATCAATCAGTGTGTCTTTGGAGCCTTCTGGGGAGAAACCTCTCTTCTCAATTCTTTATTCATATCAGAATTTTAGGGTTCCAGAATCATCCTCATAGGTATAAAGTAGCATCGATAGTCCCCCACAGAGAGGCAGCTACCAATTGTCTTGGTTCCCTCTTCTCAGAAATTGTGTTATATGTCATTATCTTGTGGGGTAATTTGTGTTGAAGAAGGAAAGCCACATTGCTCCAAGCAAGTGACTTTCAGATTGGATCACTTGTGCTGAAAATGAAATTGACACTAGGTTGGCAGCACAGAATGGTGGTAAAATGATTGGACCCTGGAGTTTGACAGCCTGGTTTTACATTCTTGCTGAGCAAGTTTAAAAGCTTCTCAAACTCTTGGTCTTAGTTCCTTCATTCTTCTTACTTTACAAAGTTGTTGATTGGATGGAATGAAATGAGGTAAGTTAAACATAAGAATAGTACCTAGCACACAAGAAGAACTCAGTTTACATCAGCTTATGTTGTTGCTGTTGATTGAATGAACTCAAGCTGGGACTATAGATATTTTACCCAAATGTCATTCACTGTAATTTAATAACTAGCGGAAAGCAATACAAACAAAAAAGAAAAAGCAAAGCATTCTATCAATAATTACATGGTGACGGACATATAGGAATTGTAGTGGATATATTTCTTAAGTTGTTGTGTGTCGTAAGATAAGTTTTTATACTATGAAGCCCCTTGTTAACGCCAATAGTGTTAAGCTATAAATAATGCACATATTAAAGGCTTAGATTGTCTTATCTGGAGATTAGTTATGGTGAATATAACTTCACCAGTAGTATATTTCTATCCATGCAATACTAAATGATAACAGGTTTCATTATATGTTTTGGCCAACACAACTGATATAAAGACTGTGGATTTAAAATATTGCTCTGAAAAACAAATTCACTATATGTTGACATTTTAGAATGACTCTTAGAGATTATTTAGTCTTACTCTCATTTTATAAATGAAGTCATTTATCAAATATATGTTAAGTGAGTCAATAAAGATGTTAAGTGAGTTGACAAAGTTGAAGTTCGTGGGCAGTTAGTGGGCACTAAAATCTAGGTCTCCTGAATGGTAATCTATGTTATTGTCATACTGCATGAAGCTTCTTCACATAAACAGCATCAAACCACATGTACAACATATTCTCAATTTAGTGTGGGATGAACATGTGGTTTTTCAGGGCTCCATAGAAATCGTAAATGTCACAGAATAACTTATCAATGCTCTAAAATGTCTACAAATAATGAATTTTCTCATACTTATAAAAATGTATCCTAGACATTCTCTATACATCTTCTCAGAAAACTTATTTACATATCTATATTTTTACTCACACAAATGCCGTGTGTGTGTTACATGTGTGGATGTTATATACCTGTGTGTTTGTATACTTTGATGCTAATTTGCTGATCTCTCAAATCTCTCAATATAAGACTTACTTTTTAACATTCCACTGAGCCACCCCAAAACCCACCCATCTCCACGTCTGCTGAACCCACCACCTTGGAATACTTAGAGATTATGCATATAAATAAAATATATGGAAATAAATCCTTCCTTAATATCTCTTTCCATTTTTAAATACATATCTGGTGACATTCTTTCTTACTTATTTTGAAATCTTAAACTGCACTAAAGAGGGGTGTAATTGTCCAGTGAAAATGTTATAAGCATCCTCAAATGGTGTTTTACCTAATTTACTCTAGAAACAATATAAAGCTGCTTAAAAGAACACATAATATTCAAAAATAACAAAGAAATGCAAACAAACAAAAAGAAAACAAAAATTTTAAATGGATAACCTTGGATTATTTTTTACCCTATAAGAAGACTATGTTCAAGATATTGACTACCCTTAATATAATATAATTTTAAAGACTCATATGACAATTCTTTTTCTAGACATCAATTTTCATTCCAGCCTTTGGATCAGAAACTAAGGTCAGAGTAAACAGTAACATGAGAACTGAAGAAGTAATAAAGCAACTTCTCCAAAAATTTAAGGTAACCATTATCACTTAACTGAGCTATAAACATATTATATGTAATTCAACTGTAAACACATAAATCCACTCTTCTGAAAAAGATCTATGAACGTGTAAATCTAAATTGTATGTTGAATACTGAAAGATTCTTTCCTGTGTATAACACCTTTTAGTAACTATCCCTTGAGAAATTATGTAATTCCCATAAGAGCAGAGAAGATTTTATGTCTAAAAGTGAAAAATGGAAGAGAGAAAACAGACATGATTTGGGTCTGGTCGGGTTAGAAAACATCATATAACAACAAAGAATTTATATTTGTTCATTTTTTCCATTGACAGATTGAAAATCGTCCCCAGGATTTTGCTCTTCACGTTATTTTTGCAACAGGAGGTAAGAAAGCTTGATCACACTTTATACCTTACTCTAGAGTGTTACAGTTTGCTGCCCAGAGGGAAGGCAGAAGAGCAGTTTACCTCCTTCTGTGGAGAAAGGGGAGGAATGGGCAGGAGGAAAGGAAGGCGTAGTCTTTAGAACACTATCTATAGTCCACAATTTTAAAGAAAGATAACAAGAATAAGGTATCCCTGAAGGGTTTATTATGTGAAACAGTTTGCTTGTTGGCCAGACATTAAATTATCTGAATGGAGATCAGAACCCTCGGGAATTGTTATGCACTTTTGTCTTTGCTCATCTCTTTAACTTTCTTTTTGGCTTTCCTTTCTGAGTGTCACTCTTAGAGGAGTCATGATTGCATACCTGTTCTCTCTGACATTGATATTGCCTCTTTTTTAGCACAGGGTCTGACACATTGGGGAGTGCTATCTCTTCCTCAGTAGAGATGCATATTCAGAACTTTGTGATAGGGGGTAAAAAGTTAGAAGTAGAACTTTGGAAAGGCACTATAAGTGGGATGCTAGGAGCATGGTAGAGAGATTAGAGAAAACTTAAAGTGATACTGAAATTAAAGTTTTTAAAACTTCACAAATGAAAAATTTTATGTCAATTTGTAGAAAACAACTCATGCTATAATTTAAGTGTCAGAATGTTTGAGCCATAAATTTATTAGAATAAAATAATACATTTTGATGCCAGAACAACCTTAAGAAAATGGAAGCTGTATCTCCAAACATATATGAAATTAAAGTTCTTATAAATAGAAAGCTTAAAGATAAGATCTATTTCTTGGAAAATTCTAAGGGCACGTATATATTCATATTCTCTTTGTTTAGGAAAGAAAGAAAACCAAAAGATATAAAATAAATGGTAGCAATATTGGACTGTGTAACAATTTAAAAGATAAAAATAGTAGATTACAAAGAACATCATCAATGTACTCTGAAGATTAATAACTATAATGCCAATAATTTCCTACAAAATGGTAACAAAAAGACAAACAATCCAACAAAAATAGAAAAAAAGCATGAAAATACAATTCAAAGAAAAAGCTATAATAACCAGTTAAATAGTTTCAGAAAAGTCTTAAACTCAGTGAAATGCAAGTAGCTAAGGAAATGCAAGCTCAAGCCACACTGTAATATTATCTTGCACTTCTCAGATTGGCAAAGTGCTTTAAAATGATTCTACCTGTGGCTGACATGCATCGGGGTAAAAAGATATTTTTATGCAACACTTGTGAAAATATGACTTTCTCTTTTTTGGAAATTATTCTTGCAAGAGTTATTAAAATTTACAGTATATATGTCCTTTAACTTGACCATTCCACTTGTGAGAATCTATCCCGCAAAAATGTAAGCCCTAGTGCCTACAGATTTATGTGCAGGGCTGTTTATGAGGACAAAAAGCTAAAGACAAAGTTACTCATACTAGGGAAATGATTAAATAAGTGATTATTACGCTGCCATTGAATGGAATGAGTTAGATTTATGCCAATAGAATGGAGGGAACTCCATAATATATTTTAAGTGAAAAATGCAAGATGTCTAAAAGTATATATAAAAGATCCCATTTTTTAACAAACAGTTACAAGCTCCCATTTAAATATGTGGTATATGTGGTTATATGACCAGGGAGAAAGGTATGGAGTGATAAATACAAAACCATTGAGATAGATTACCTGGTGGGGGATTGGGGAGATGCAGATGAGAGGATGACAAGGGGAGTGGTGGGCACGGTGGCTCACGCCTTTAATCCCAGCACTTTGGCAGGTTGAGGTAGGCGGATCATTTGAGGTCAGGAGTTTGAGACCAGCCTGACTAACATGGTAAAACCCCGTCTCTACTAAAAATACAAAAATAATTAGCCAGGTCCGATGGTGCACACCTGTAATCCCAGCTACTCAGGAGGCTGGGACAGGAGAATCGCTTGAACTCAGGAGGCAGAGGTTGCAGTGAGTTGAGATTGCGCCATTGCACTCCAGCCTGGGCGACCGAGGGAGACTCTGTCTAAAATAGAAAGAAAAAAAATGATTTTTTAAAAGGCATATACAATAAAAATAGCAAGCACGATATGATTACCTTTATGTATTATGCGTTTGTGTATGTGCATAGAGTTGTGTGAAGGGGACACTCAAAGGGTAATGCAGAGTGTCTTAGGGCTCAGAAATTCCAGTTGTATTTTACCTCCTGCTTTATAATTTTCTCGTTTGTTCCAATTACAATAGCATGCATGTATGGGGAAGGGAAGTTTTTTTAAGGTTTAAAAAAAAGCAGTTTTATTAAGAAGTCTTAAATGATTGTGTGATAACTTGAGCAGCTAGGTTGTACAAGATTTGAAAATTCCCTCTTTGATGTTCTCCAAGACTTGGATTCCATTCACATGCACCTCGTTCTTTCCTCACACCTCTAACTTTAGCCTGCAGTTGAGCAGAAATATGGCTTAGTTTTCTTCCAGCCATTCTTGGGCTCCACACAAGGTGCTGGACCTATGAACGAACAAGTGTGTTGCTTCTATAAGAAAAAAAAAAAAAGTCTATTTTCATTATAAAAGATGTAGTTCTTTATAATTTCACCTATTAAAATCCCATTTTCTTTTATATTATGTGTCAAAATTTTGCATATATCCATAACTGAGGATAATAATAACTAGGACCCTTTAGGGACCAGAAGCAGAGAAAAGAAGAGAGCATGTGGCTCCTGTTTGGACAGTAATCTGGAAAACAGAGATAGTGGGTTTTAACTTTATAGCTACAAAGCCCATTACAGTGTATCTCACGTTGGAGTTCATTTCAGATTACCTATAAAGTTCATTTAAAATACAGATTCCTAAGCCCTTCCAGATCAGGGGACAACTCTAGGAATATGTATTTCTAATAATCATCCCAGGTGATCATAAAGCAGAATCATGAAGCAAGAGGATACTAAACCAACTTAACATTGAACCTGAAGGTCAAAAGAGGGTTCTGGTGGGTGGGTGAGAGGAGCTAAATTGTCAAGGCTCCCAACTGCTTCAGAAATGGCAGAGGAATTAGAACAGTAAACACTGGCACTGTGTAAACAGGAATGGGTAATGTCACTGTAATTGTGAGGAGGCTGAGCTTTCGAGTTGTAGACTCTCTCTTGACTTTTCCTGGGATAAGTCCAGCTCAGGGAATGAAAACAGTTCTCACTGTTCTGAAGAAAGTAAGCAAGGTGAGGGAGAGAATGAGGAAATAAGAAGAATATAAGGACACTATGTTTTGTTCATGCTTCATTCTGATAAAAATGAAATCCCATATGTGAAACTACTTTGCCAGAAAGCTATAAGTACTTTTGTAGCGGGAGTATGTATATTATAACTTTTGGAAATTTGAAGTTCTGGAAACACGCCAGATTGGAAGGTATTTTCCTTCTCTATCTCATTTTCGTGGCTGAATGGATTAAGCCCACAGATGAATAAATAATAAGAATATTATTGATCTCAAAAACCTCATGAATATATTTTTAAAGATGAGCCAAGAATTGGGTGTGGAGTGAGACAAAGGAAGAATTGAAAATAATTACACAGTTTCGGACTTGAACAACTGGAAAGATGAAATTACATCAAATGAACTTGGAAAGAACCAATAAATATTTGTTGTGTGGATGAAGGAATGACGGAATGAAACCTAAATAAGTATTGAGGCATGTTGCTTTATAAAAGGCTTATCAGACTGGAGATTTGTTTGAACGTTCTAACCAAAGGAAGGTTGAGTTCTTTGAGATATTAAGTCAAACCTTGAGATATAGTAAGAGAAAGAAGTTTATTTAAGTTTTAATTTCAATTTGCTTTTTTGAATAATTGCCTCCTGTTGCAGGTGTTATTTTATTCACAGTGAGTTAAATAAGAAAAATAAACTGGAAAATTATCTTCCTTCTTTTCCTCCAGCATGAACTTCTGATTGTGGTTGATTCTTGTTTTCACTGCAGAACAGAGACGACTAAAGAAGACAGACATTCCACTACTGCAGAGGCTTCTACAGGGACCTTCTGAAAAGAATGCTCGCATTTTCCTCATGGATAAAGATGCAGAAGAAATTAGCAGTGATGTATGAATACTATCACTCTGAATCTGTTTTTTGCTTCCCTCCTGACTCAGCACCTTTTGCATAATTGTTCTGCTTTTTGTTTTCTTCTTCTTCTTTCCTAGGTGGCTCAGTACATTAACTTTCACTTTTCTTTCTTGGAATCCATTCTTCAAAGATTAAATGAAGAAGAGAAAAGAGAGATTCAAAGAATAGTAACAAAGTAAGTCAAGAACATGCATGTTGGATACTTGGTTCTTTAATAAGTCCAATGCACAAAATATGTCAACTTTTAATCAACTGTCTTCTTCTCATTTTCAGATTCAATAAAGAAAAGGCTATTATACTGAAATGTCTTCAAAATAAGCTAGTAATAAAAACAGAGACAACAGTTTAGCAGTACAGGCTGCTGTTGCTAAAACACTTCAAAAAACTCAGAGATATTACTATTTGATGAATGCATAAGTTCTGTACTTGCATTTATACGAATATATATGAGACTTGAATCTGTAGAAAATTGAATGTCAAAAAAACTCATTTCTTTTTGAAGTGATGAGGTTAACTAGGGTTCACAGTTGGACAAAATGAGCTTGAGTTTAGTTTCAGTAACTGAAATAAGCTTGAATACTGCATATTCCAAATAGCTTTCATAGTAAAACATGCAATGAACTAAAATTTAAATGATGTCTTCAGATAACCAGTTTAAACTTCATTTAGCTTGGACTCTCAAGAGAATTGAAACATAATCAATGAATTCAGAAATGACTCAGATAAAAGAAGTTGCCAGTTCTTGCAATGAAGAAGAAATACAGTGTCTTACACCATCAAGGATCTACTTAATAGTGACAATGTTTCATAGCTTCTTGAAAACTCTGGCATTTTCACAAAATCTAGGACTATCTTAAATGACCTGTTGACTTCTGGCTATCTGTAACATTAGAGCTGTCTGGCCTTTGGAAAGGAAAAGATTATAGACTATTTTAAGCAATCCTAATTTAAATTTTCTGAACCTCCCCCTAGTCCTTTTTTTCTCTCTCTGTTCTACTGATGAAAGAACTTTCATCAGTTCAAGACTTTTCTTAAGCTCTTTTTTAAGTGAGTTGAACTTTTTCTTTATTTATTTTTCAAAAAATATGTATGTCACATAGACATATTATATCAGCTAAAGGAAGACTTGGCCCACAAATACCCATTTGTTGCTGAATAAATACAATGGATAAAGCAAGGCTGTTGTAGCTGAAGTTAGGTAGGGAATCCCAAACTCTGCCCTCTTAGCATCTTATTCTACATGACAACTCTCAGGGTACTTACAGATCTGCTTAACCCACTTGAAAAAAAACACTAAAAATGAAGAAATGCTATAAGTATAGTCTATGATTTTATTTATAAATTCTATATTAAAATTGAGTTATACACAACATTCATTCTGTAAACTAATTATATTTGCATTCCTCATAAGCATTGTAGTAAATTGTTTGATCATATTACAAGTTCTAAGGAATGAGATTATATGCAATAGACCCAATTGGAAGATTAACTAACAATATTAAAATACAAAACATGTTTAAGACAAAGGCATTCCTTCTCAGTATTATCACACCTAAACTGGATGAAGGTGAAAGTGTGCTATGACCTTTTCAAGCCTAAGAAGTCTCTCTTACTGAATAAACCAGAGGCTTGCATCATAATTCTTTCACCTGTCAATTAATAAGAAAATAGTCTCATCTGACTTAAATGAGGCAAATGTAATAGTTAAAATTCAACATACTTATAAAAACGTAAAGTAGTGTCATGTACCTGCCATGAACATGATAAAAGATTAATCTTTAATAGACTGAAATGTATAAGAGAAGAACCAAGTCTTACACAGAAAAAAAAGGTAGATATGAAAAGGAAAATCACAGAAGAGAAAATGCAAATGGCTACCAAGTATGTGAAAAAAGTCATATCTTCTGTGATCAACTGTGTTAGTCTGTATCAATCACAATACAGAAACAAGGCAATAATTTAAACAGGGAAAGTTTAATATAAAGAATAATTAAGCTATGCTAGAAGAATATTAATAAAGATGAAAAGAGAAGGTATCCTCAGGCTGAGCGAAGGAATCCTAACAAGGAAAAGCAGGAATGAGGGTTTCAGAATTCACTGGAGAAGGTGTGGTTGCAGCCCACTGGAGAGAAGTTTGCTGGCTTGCCCAGGCCAGAGCAGGACCACAGATACCGGACAAGCAGGTACAACCAACCCTCTGGGTGTAGACCAGCTGAGGCAGGTGGTGAGATACACAGAGGGATTTGGGGCTTTGCCAAAGCGTAAGCACAAAGAAGGAGTCGGGGGTTCTGTTCGAGGCCCTGTTGGGACTAGGAGCCGGAGGGGCCTACTTTGCAGGAACCTAGCATAAATTTGTGTGTGACGAGACTGCACAAGACAAAGCTCAGGCAAGTGGCTCAGTAGCTGCCTAGCCCATCAGGGTCCTCTATATGAGTGTGCACCCAGCTGAAGAGAAGATATGGAGAACAGCAATTGGAGCTTCGGTACAGGCTTGCACCGTGGCTCCAGGTTATACCACCACTGCCCAAAGCAAAAGCTGGAGAAGCAAGTGGAGAAATGCTGGAGGAAGCTACACCCTACAGGCAACCAGCACTGGAGAAACCACTCCAGGCAAGTAGTGAAGGAAAAAAGCCTGCTCTGCAGGAGCCTGGCCTGCCAGCCGGGAGCAATCAGGAAAGACCCCTTCCTCTTGCAGTGTGTCTCCAGCGCCCTCTACTGACAAAGCATGCCATCGTGCAAACTGCAAAGGAAACATTTAAAGGGCCTGTATCTATTTTCACGGAGCAGGCAACCAACAGTGAATGTGGAGCTGAGAGATAGTAAAATAATAACTGACATGCCACCGAAGTACAAAGTAAAATAAATAAATAAATAAATACACATTTTGGCCTATTAGCAAAGATAAAGAAATGATAACATTAAATACTCAATAAATCACCATGAGATGGGGACTCAAACTTCTGGTAAAAATACAAATGGATATAATTTTTCCTGAAGGCAATTTAGTAGTCCGTTTATCCTACAATCTACTTGTAAGATCCTATCATATGAAAATAACCAGAGATACAAAGACATTCTGCAAAGATATGTTTTATATTGTTATGTATTGTGACAAAAGGAAATAAGCCTAAATGTTCAGAAAATTATTTTAAAAGATGAAAGAGGGAAATAGGCCATGGACGGTGGCTCACGCCTGTAATTTCAGCACTTTGGGAGGCCAAGGCAGGAGGATCACTTGAGGTCGGGATTTTGAGACCAGCCTGGCCAACATGGTGAAACCCTGCCTCTACTAAAAATACAAAAACTTAGCCGGGTGCGATGGCAGGTGCCTATAACCCCAGCTACTTGGAAGGCTGAGGCAAGAGAATCGCTTCTACCCGGGAGGCAGAGGTTGCAGCGAGCCGAGATGGCACCACTGCTCTCCAGCCTGGGCGACAGAGCAAGACTCCGTCTCAAAAAAAAAAAAGAGAAATAAACATTTATTTGTATAATGTTATGTAGCCATTAAAATTATGTTTCCAAATAATTTTAATTACAGGGGTAAATTCTTATATATCTAAATAAGAATATACACATACACATATTCCAAAATATTTATTATATACTTAAGGCATATATATTATATATGTATGTGTATATATATATTTGTGTGTGTGAACACTAATATTTGCATATATACACACAAGAAACAAAAACATGTTAAAAGTGGCTATATCTGCATTGTAGAATTATGAGTGATTCATGTTTTTCTAATTTCCCTATATGTATTAAGTGTTCTATACTTAATATTTGTTACTTTTTAAATCAGGAAATAGTAAAGTTATTATTTAAAACTTATGAACAAAATAGTAACAAGCACATGCAAGCACAAAGTTCTACCAAATGCAAAACAATTCAAATCAATTATTCAAATGAGACATTAACATCACTTCTGTGGTAGTTTTATATCCACAAAGTCTGATTCTCCGCCTTTGAAGAGATGGAGCCTAATCCTCCTCACCTTGCAAATGGGCTGGACTTAGTGACTTACTTCTTTTTATTTTATTTTTAATTGACAAATAATAATTTATGTATTTATGGGGTACAATATTATATTATGATATATGTACACATTGTGGAATTATTAAATCAAGTGAATTAACATATCCATAACCTCATATATTTACATTTCTTTGTGGTGAGAACATTTAAAAATGTACTCTTTTAACAATTAGGGACTTCTAACAAATACAGGAAAATGAAAGAGACTGTGAGACTTTGAAGTAAGTCATAAAAGTCACTGTGGCTTCCTCCTTGCTCTGTCTTGGATCACTTGCTCTGGGGGAAGTCAACTGCCATGTCCTAAACAGCCCTGGAAAGACCTACATGATGAAGAACTGAGACCTTCTGTCAAACACCAGCAGGGAATTGAGGCCTTCTGTCAACAGCCATTTTAGAAGTGGATCTTCCAGCTTCAGTCAAGTCTTCAGACAACTGCAGCCCTGTCTAATAGCTTGACCGTAACTTCATGAGAGACCTTCAGTCAGAAAACCCAAGGAAACCATTCTGGATTCCTCATCCTCAGAAATTGTATGAGATAAGAAGTGTTTGTTGTATTATGCTGCTAACTTTGGGGTAATTTGTTACATAGCAATATATAACTCATACAATTTCTGGGAAAAAATAGTTTATTTTAGAATCATTTTTGCATAATGTAAGAATATAAACTTGTCACAGAATCATTTATCCTTGTTTTAGGTGGTCCAAATATTTCATTGTCAGTTACATATTAACTCAAATTAAATTTTAGATAATATATATTATAATTAATGGTAAAGAATGTGTCACATTTATCTTTATATGCTTTTCTGTACCTAATATTGTGTCTTATGCATAGGATGTACTCAATAAAAATTGATTGAATATATAAGTGAATGAAAGAATAAATGAATTAGTGAAAGAATTATCTGAAATATTTTTATAAAATTCCCCATATATATGTATTACTTATTACAAGTCTGGTCCCATAGCTGAAATATTAAACATTATATATATGGTTTTCCCTGATATAGTGGTGTATTTTATTATCCTTTGGCTCTACTATGAAATATTCAGTTAGGCGTCATTACTGTTTAATTTGGTTTAGGGCTATTTAGATTGGTTTTTGAAACTGAAGGGGAAAGAAGCCCCTTGCCATGCAATTGATGAAGCGATAAAGATAGCAAGTATAACTATTGGGTGGAGGTATATATATGGGAAAGAACGAGAAATAAGAAGTAGTTACAGAGGGCAAAACCTTTCAATGACATTCTAATTCTAAATTAATAACATCTAATACCTATTAAATTGAGCCATTTGAAATTGCCAATATTTGACTATAAAGGCAATGATTTCATATGGTTCAAACTAGTAACAACTTATTTGCTGGGCACTATGTTTAATACTCATTACATTTCCACAAGGAAATTACTCTTTCAACCTCATGTTACAGATAAAGAAAGTAAGCCATGGAGCAATTAGGAGATTTGCCAAGGTTTTTAGTAGAAGAAATAGGTAGGATTTAAACCTGTGGCTCCAAAAGTCATACAGTTAACCACCATAATCTGTGGCTTCCTCCTAAACTATGCTTCCTGAATCTGCCATTCTAAAATGTGTCCTCGTTTTTAAGTGGAATAATAATAGCTACTTTATTGGACGATTGGGGGAGTTATAAGAACAGCACATGTAAATCCTGGCACTTGGCACATAAGAATGTGATAAATATTAGCTATGTTATAATTAAATTTCAGTATATCCCCCAACCACCATTGTAGCCTTATCTTCTATTAAGTCTTACAGCCCACAGCTACCTCATTTTTGTCTTAAAACCAGCCAAACTAAATCACTCAACCTTCCCTGAAACACTGCACACTTTAGCACCTCTCTTTCTGTTGAGACATTCCCATTTTCTAGTCCCTGGTTAGGGTCACTTCTTCCAAGACCTTTCCTGGTCTCTGTAACAATGTGTGATCTCAAGCTCCTGTGTACCACAGTTTCAGTTAGCTCTGCTCTTGTGACACCAGAATTTTGAAATTTGCCTTTTATTATAATTCTTTATGTGCTCACATCTTGTATAAATGCATTAGTGATCTGGTGTAATCATATTCATGTTTGTATTATTCCCTGTAGTATCTAGCACAGTGTATTGAATGCATTAGGTACTCAGCAAATGTTTATTGGATTTAATTCACTAATGCCTATGAACATGTTGAAGTCACTGAAGTGAGGAAAAATAATTACTTAAACTCAAGGAAAGTGTATTATAATGATAATTGATTTTTCTATATTTCTCTAATCGAAATAATTCATTTATTTAAGCACTTATTTTTATCTCCTATACAAAAATATCTGGAAAAATAAAAACAAGTCCAAATGATACACGTCAATTCCTTATGTCATTTTCAGAAAGATTTCCAAGGAAAAAAAGTGCTGTTACAAACCATCGCTTCAAGCTCAAATTAATTTAAGTGCATTATATTGTATTGGTGCCAATATAGCATCACATATTTAGGGTAAAGATTAAAGGTGAAACCATTATGAAGGTAACGTTATTATGAAGTTTATTTCATTCAGTTTGCCAATAAACATTTTCAGTATCGGCACAGACAAAAACTCCAACTTGTTTTTAGGGTTTTGTTCACTGTGGAAACTTGACAGACAATTCCCAGCTTGGTGTGGCAGCCCATCACATCTACCTGAGCCCTTTGAAAGTGGTTTGGTTTCATGTTTCTGTTTCTGCTCTTGAGAAGCAGAAAGCTTGTTGTTGAGAGAGGCGGGTAATTACGGTGTGTTTTCTGAGGCTTACAATAACTAGATTTCTCTGCTGGGTAAGAAAGGACAATTTCAGTGTAGACTGGCCAGTGTTCTTGAGCAACTTTGTGAGCACCTGAAAATTTATTTTGTTGATTCTTATTTTGAATATTAGACATGTTTCATGATTTATAAAAATAAATGTAGATCTCATCAAAGATCCTACACTGACATTTTCTGGGATCATTTAACCTCCCCATAGACCCTAGTACTTTTTTATCTGTTTGGACCCTTAGGAAAAGCAAACAACAAATAAGTACATTTGTGAGAAAAAAAAAAGAGAGAGAGAGAGAAAGAAAGTAAAAACCTAAATAGATATGACCGCAAAATAGAAAAATCTCTAAGACTTAGCTGGGAAGGGCAGAGCAAGATGGCCAAACAGAAGGCTCCACCAATGATTCTTCTCCACCAATGATTCTTCTCCACCAATCGAACAGGAACACCAAATTTAACAGTGATTTACACACACACACACACACACACACACATACACACACACACACACACACACAAAAGAAAAGAAAAATAAAAAAAGAAAAAACCTTCATAACAACCAAAAATCAGACGAGCAATCAAAATGCCTGGTTTTAATTTCATAGCACTGAAAGAGGCATTAAGAGGGTAGGAAAGACAGTCTTGAATTGCAGAAACCACCCTTCCTCCATCCCCCAGCAGCCGCATGGTGTGGAGAATCTGTGCATTTAGGGGAAGGAGAACACAAGGATTATGAGATTTTACATTTAACTCAGTGCTGCCTTGTCACAGTAGAAAGCAGAACCAGACAGAATTCATCCAATTTCCATCCATGGCGGGAGCATATAGACAAGCCCTCTAGCCACAGGGAAATTGCCTGTCTCAGTCATTGGAATTTGAGTTGCAGCAAGCCTCATAACTGTGGGCTAAAGTTTCCTGGGATGCTAAATGAACATGAAATGCAGTCTAGACCACAAGGATTGCAACTTCTAGGCAAGCCCTAGTGCTGTGCTGGGGTCAGAGGCAGTGGATTTAAGCAGCACACAACCTTGTGAGACACCAGCCAGGGTGGCTAAAGGAGTGCTTGCACACTCTTCCCTCAACCATAGGCAGCACAGCTTGCAACAACTAAAGTGACTCCTTCCTTGTGCTTTAGGAGGGGAGAGGGAAGAATCAAGAGAATTTTGACTTGCATCTTGGATACTAGTTCACCCACAGTAGTATAGAGCACCAGGCAGGGTCATGAGACGCCTATTCCAGGCCCTAAACCCTGATGACATTTCTAGACACACCCTGGGCCAGAAGTGAACCCACTGCCTAGAAGAGAAGGACGCAGTCATGGCAGGATTCATCACCTGCTAACTAAAGGATCCCTGGGCCCTGAATAACCAGCAATGATACTCAAGTAGTATGCTGTGGGTTTGGTTGAGACTCTGAAATGTGCTAGCTTCAGGTGAGATTCAGCACGTTCCCAGCTATGGTGGCTATGGTGAGAGACTCCTTCTGCATGAGAAAAGCAGAGGGAATAGTAAAGCAGACTCTGTTTTGTACTAGTTTGGCCACAATGGAGTAGAACATGAAGCAGGCTTGTGGGGTCCCCAGTTTTAGGCCTCAACACTTGGACAGCATTTCCGGACTGGTCCTGGGCCAGAGGGGAGCCCACCGCCCTGAATGGTTACCACAAGCTGACATAAGAGGCCTTGGGCCTTCAATGAACATCGGTGGCAGGCTGGCATTAGTCCCCGTAGGCCTGTGGTGATGGTGACCACAGAGAGATACTCCTTTGCCTGTGGAAAGGGGAAGGAGGAGAGGCATGGACATTAGCTCATTATTTGAATGCCAGCTTAGCTAGCTACGGAATGAAAAGCATCAGGTAGATTTCTAAGGTTTTTGACCCCAGGCGTTGGCTCCTGGACAGCATCTCTGGACTCACCCGGGGCCTGGGGCAGCATGCCACCATGAAGGGAAGGACACAAGCCTGACTGGCTTCACCATCTGCTGATTATACAGCCCTAGGGCATTGAGTAAACATAAGCAGCAGCCAGGTGGTAACTACCATAGGCTTTGGGTGAGACCCAGTGCTCTGCTGGCTTCAAGTCTGATGTAGTGCAATCAAGTAGTGGTGGCCACAGGGGTGCTTGTGTCATTCTGCCCCAAGCTCCAGGCACCTCAGCACAGAGAGAGAGAGACTATGTTTATTTAGGGAAAAGTAAGGGAAGAGAACAAGAGCCTATGCCTGGTAATCCAAAGAATTCTGGATTTATTCCAAGACCACCAAAGCAATACTTCTATAGGTCAGCAAGAACCACAATATTGCCAGACTTAGGGTATCCCCTAATGCAGATTGGCTTAAATCACAACACTCAAATCCCTTTGAATACCTGGCAAGCCTTCTCAAGAAGGATAGGTACAAATACGCCCAGACTTTAAAGACTACAATAAATATCCAACTCTTCAATGTCCAGACACTGACAAACACACACAAGCATCACGCCTAGCCAGGAAAACATAGGGAAAACATGACCTCCCCAAATGAACTAAATAAGGGACCAGGGACAAATCGTGGAGAAACAGAGATATGTGACCTTTCAGACAGAGAATGCAAAATAGTTGTTTTGAAGAAACTCAAAGAAATTCAAGATAACACAGAGAAGGAATTCAGAATTTTATCAGATAAATCTAACAAAGAGATTGAAATAATTAAAAACAATCCAACAGAAATTCTGGAGATCAAAAATGCAACTGACATACTGCAGAATGCATTAGAGTGTCTTAATAGCCGAATTGATAAAGCAGAAGAAAAAAATGAAACACAGCTACAAGATCTAGAAAAATAAGCACAAAAGGGAAAATCTAAGAGTTGTTGTCCTTAAAGAGGATGAAGAGAACGAGATGGGATCGAAAGTTTATTCAACAGGGTAATAATGGAGAAATTCCCAAACCTAGAGAAAGATATCAATATCCATGT
Source organism: Colobus angolensis palliatus (assembly GCF_000951035.1). Lineage (NCBI taxonomy): Eukaryota > Metazoa > Chordata > Mammalia > Primates > Cercopithecidae > Colobus > Colobus angolensis. The sequence continues at coordinate 4,699,697 of NW_012120710.1, read as the reverse complement.
ACAAGGAGGTTATAGAACACCAGGCAGATTTAACCCAAAGAAGACTACCTCAAAAGATTTAATAATCAGACTCCCAAAGGTCAAGGATAAAGAAAGGATTCTAAAAGCAGCAAGGTAAAAGAAACAAATAACATACAATGAAGCTCTATCCGGCAGCAGATTTTTCAGTGGAAACCCTACAGGCCAGGAGTAAGTGGCATTACATATTTAAAGTGCTGAAGGAAAATACTGTTACCCTAGAATACTATATCTAGTAATGATATCCTTCAAACATGAAGAAAAAATAAACACTTTCCCAGACAGACAAAAGCTGAGGGATTTTATTAGTGTCACATCTCTCCTACAAGAAATGCTAAAGGGAGTTCTTCAACCAGAAAATAAAGAATACTAATCAACATTAAAAATCTTCTGAAGGTACAAAACTCACTGGTGATAGTAAGTACACAGAAAAAAATAGAATATTATAACACTATAATTGTGTTATGTAAACTCTTAAGAGATTAAAAGATGAACCAATCAAAAATAAAAACTACAATAAATTTTCAAGACATAGTACAATGAGACATAAAGAAAAACAACAAAAGGTTTAAAAGCGAGGGAATACATTTAAAGTATAGGAATTTTATTAGTTTTCTTTTTGTTTATGCAATCAGTATTAAGTTGTCATAAGTTTAAAATAATAGATCAAAAGATAATGTTTGCAAGCAACATAGAATCTCAAATTAAAAAACAAACAATGGATACATGAAGAAACAAAAAGCAAGAAATTTAATCATACTACCAGAGAAAATCATCTTCACTAAAGAAAGATAGGATGCAGGATGGAAGGAAAGGAGGAAGAGAACACCACAAAAGGACCGGAAAACAAACAACAAAATAACAAGAGTAAGTCCTTACTTATCAAAAAAAACAAAAAAAACAAAAAACAAAACAAAACATTGAATACAAATGGACTGAACTCTCCAATCAAAAGACATAGTGTGGCTGAATGGGAAAAAAAAAAAAGAAAAACAAGATGCAATGATCTGTTCCCTACAAAAAAATACATTTCACCTATAAAGGCACATTTACATTCAAAATAAAGGGATGGAAATATGTTCCATGCCAATGAAAAGCATAAAAGAGCTGACATAGCTATACTTACAGCAGAAAAAAACTTATTTTGAGAAAACAAACTGTAAGAAGAGAAAAAGAAGTTCACTATGTATAATGAAGGGGTTAATTCTGCAAGAGAATATAATGATTGTAAACAGATATGCAACCAACACTGCAGCACCCAGACATATAAAGCAAATATTATCAGACCTAAAGAGAGAGATAGGCCACAATACAAAAATAACTGGAAATTTCAACACCCCACTTTCAGCATTAGATGGATTACCCCGACAAAATCAACAAAGAAACATCAGACTTAATGTGCAATACAGATCAAATGTACCTAAAAGAGATTTACAAAAACATTCATCCAATAGCTACAGAATACACATTCTGCTCAGCACATAAATCATTCTCAAGACAGACCATGTGTTAGGTCACAAAACAAATACAAAAATATGCAAAAAAATGAAATAATATCAAGCAACTTCTCTAATAATACAATAAAACTAGAAATCAATAACAAGAGTAATTTTGAAAACTGTACAAGCACATGGAAATTAAACAACATATTCCTGAATGACCAGTGAGTCAATGAAGAAATGAAGAAGGAAGCTGAAAATTTTCTTGAAACGAATGATAATGGAAACACAACACATCAAAACCTATGGGATACAGTGAAAGCAGGACTAAGAGTGGTAATTATAGATATAAGCACCTACATCAAAAAAAGAAAAAGAAACTTCCAAAAAATAACCTAACAATGCATCTTAAAGAACTAAAAATACAAGAGCAACCAATCCCAAAATTAGGAAAGAAAAGAAATAATAAAAATTAGAGGAGAAATAAATAAAATTGAAACTAAGAAAACAAAACAAAAGATGAATTAAACAAAGTTTGTGTTTTTGAAAGATAGATAAAATTGACAAACTTTTACCCAGACTAACTAATAAAAAAAGAGAGATGACCAAAATAAATAAAATCAGAGATGAAAAAGGAGACATTAAAACCAATACCACAGAAATTCAAAGGGTCATAGATGGCTACTCTGAGCAACTACACGCTAGCAAATTGGAAAATCTAGAAGGAATGGATAAGTTCCCAGACGTATACAACCTACCAAGGTTGAACCATGAAGAAATACAAAACCTGAGCAAAACAATAGCAAGTAATAAGACCGAAGCTGTAATAAAAGTTTTGCAGCAAAGAAAATCATGGGACCCAATGATTTCGCTGCCAAATCTCCCAAACATTTAAAGAATTTATACCAATCCTACTCAAACTATTCTGAAAAATAAAGGAGGAGAGGATACTTTGAAACTCATTCTATAGGGCCATTATTATTCTGATACCAAAACCAGACAAGACATATCAAAAACAACAACAACAACAACACTACAGGCCAATATCCCTGATGAATATTGATGTAAAAATCCTTCACAAAATATTAGCAAATGAAATTCATCAACACATTAAAGAGATCACTTATCATGACCAAGTGGGATTTATTACAGAGATGCAACGATGATTCAACATATGCAAATCAATCAATGTGATACTTCATATCAACAGAATGAAGAACGAAAACCAAAGATCTTTTCAATTGATATTGAAAGAGTATTTGATAAAATTCAACATCCCTTCATGATAAAAACTCTCCAAAAACTGAATGTAGAAGGAACTTACCTCAACATAATAAAAACCATGTATAACAGATTCACAGCTAGGATCATACTGAATGGAGAAAAACTTAAAGCATTTCCCCTAAGATGTGGAACAAAACAAGGATGCTCATTTTATCACTGTTATTCAACATAGTACTGGAAGTCCTAGCTAGAGCAATTAGACAAGAGAAAGAAATAAAGGACATCCAATTTGGAAAGGAAGAAGTCAAATTATCCATCTTTCAGATGATATGATCTTATATTTGGAAAAACCTAAAGATTCCACCAAAAAACTATCAGAACTGATAAACAAATTCAGTAAAGTTGCAAACTACAAATCAACATACAAAAGTCAGTAACATTTCTATATGTTGATAGTGAACAATTTGAAAAATAAATCAAGAAAATAATTTCATTTATAATAACTACAAATAAAATACAATACCTAGGAATTAACAAAATAAGTGAAAGTTCTCTGCAATGAAATCCATAATATACTGATGCAATAAATTGAAAAGCACACCAAAAAATGGAACAACATTCCATGTTCATAAATTGGAAGAATCAGTATTGTTAAAATGTCCGTACTACCCAAAGCAATCTATAGATTCAATACAATCCTTATCGAAATACAAAAAACATTTTTCACAAAAATAGAAAAAAAAATCTAAAATGTATATGGAACCATAAAAGACCCAGAATAGCCAAAACTATCATAACCAAAAAGAAGAAAACTGGAGGAATCACAATTACCTGACTTCAAATTATTCTACAGAGGTATAGTAACCAGAACGGCATAGTACTGGCATAAAAACAGACATATAAATCAGTGGAACAGAATAGAGAATGCAGAAAGAAATCCACACATCTACAGTGATCTCATTTTTGACAAAGGTGCCAAGAACATCAACTGGGGAAAGGACAGTCTCTTTAATAAATGATGCTGGGAAAACTAGACATTCATATGCAAAAAATGAAACTAGATCCCTAACTCTCACCATATACAAACATCAGATCAAAATGGATTAAGACATAAATCTGAGACCTCAAACTGTGAAACTACTACAAAGAAACTGAGGAAGCTCTCTAGGACATTGAACTAGATAAAGATTTTTTGAGTAATACTCCATAAGCATAAGTGATGAGAGCAAAAGTGGATAAATGGAATGACATCAAGTCACTTCTGCACAGCAAAGGAAACAATCAACAAAGCGAAGAGATAGACTACAGAATGGAAGAAAATATTTGAAAACTACCTATCTGACAAGAGATTAACAACAAGAATATATAAGGAACTCAAACAACTATCATAATCTGATTCAAAATGGTCAAAAGATCTAAATACATATTTCTCAAAAGAAAACCTACAAATGGCAAACAGGTATATGACAAAGTACTCAACATCACTGATCATCAGAGAAATGCAAATCAAAGCTATAATGAGATACCATCTCACCCACACAATATGGCTTTTATCCAAAAGACAGGCAGTAACAAATGCTGGTGGAGGGTGTGGAGAAAAGGGAGACTTTGTACACAGTTGATGGGAATGTACATTAGTACAGCCACTATGGAGAACATTTGGAAGTTCTTCAAAAAACTAAACACAGAGCTACCATCCAATCCACCAATCCCACTCCTAAAAGAAAGGAAATATACCATCAGAGTGAACAGGCAACCTACCGAATGGGAGAAAATTTTTGCAATCTGCTCATCTGACAAAGGGCTAATATCCAGAACCTACAAAGAACGCAATCAAGTTTACAAGAAAAAACAAACAATTCCATCAAAAAGTGGGCAAAGGATATGAACAGACACTTCTCAAAAGAAGACATTCATACAGCCAACAGACACATGAAAAAATGCTCATCATCACTGGCCATCAGAGAAATGCAAATCAAAACCACAATGGATACCATCTCATACCAGTTAGAATGGCAATCACAAAAAATCAGGAAACAATAGGTGCTGGAGAGGATGTGAAGAAATAGGAACACTTTTACACTGTTTGTGGGATTGTAAACTAGTTCAACCATTGTGGAAAACAACTGATCTCATGGAAACAGAGACTATAAAGCTGTTACCAGAGACTAGGAAGGGTAGTGGAAGAAATGGGGGACAAGTTGTGATGGTTAATGGATACAAAAATAGAGTTAGAAAGAATGAATAAGACCTTATATTTGCTAGCACAACAGCGTGACTGTAGTCAAAAATGATTTAACTGTATATTTAAAAATAATGAAATAAATATAATTTGATTGTTTGAAACACAAAAGATAATACTTGAGGTGATGGATACTCCCCAACCCTTGGCAAGAAGACTCACTATCACAGCCTGAGATGGGTTCTAATGTACCCTTTGATCAAGGTCTTAGGCGTTCCCATAGTGCTAGTCCTTTAGCTTAAAGGCTTAATGAACTGAAATTCCTCTTCTACTTTCAGGACTTCAATTACAAAAAATATAAATTTGCTTTCCTCTTCCCAAAAATGTGAGATTGGGCCAGGTACAGTGGCTCGTACCTGTAATCGCAGCACTTTGGGAGGCCGTGGCCAGCAGATCACCTGAGGTCAGGAGTTCAAGACCAGCCTGGCCAACTTGGTGAAACCCCGTCTCTACTAAAAATACAAAAAATTAGCTGGGTGTGGTGGCATGGCCTGTAGTCCCAGCTACTCAGGAGGCTGAGGCACGAGAATTGTTTGAACCTGGGAGGTGGGGGTCACAATGAGCCGAGATCGTGCCACTGCACTCCAGCCTGGACGACAGAGCAAGACTCCGTCTCAAAAAACAAAAGGGAGACTGTTTTGCTAAAGGGTAAAAAAGACCATCAACATCAGCATCTCACTGAATTTTAAACTATTCTAGGCTATTCCCATGTGTCACTACATAGTTAGATATAAGAACTCAAGAAGAACTAAACTGCTAGCATGAATCAGAGCATCTGTAAGCCTCTATGTGTATATTGATATAGTCTTCTATATTGAGCTCAGAAGTTTTCTCCAGTTTTTACTTGTATTTCTTCAAATAAAAATCATTTGTGAAAGCCTAGAAAGACAGACAAAAGTGAGATTTTCATTAGCTAAAGTTTGGATGGGACTCATAGAATGCCACTGTTAAGGTATGTACAAACACACACACACACGCACACACACACATCCACCATGGTGAATAGCTGACTTGCACTCGCATGAGCCCCTAGGATCCTGTGAAAAACTGCTAGAAATCTGTTATTTTAATCCTTCCTCCCACTTTCAAACAGTACCGCACTAAATTATTCAGACAGATTATAACCTATTTAAGCTTGATTTTTTAAATACCTCTGGAGTTTAAGGTATCCTTGCTTCTTTGGCAATACATGAATTTTAAAATCAATCATCTTGGGAAATTTCCCCATAAGCTTAACCCACGATATTTATATTTAATCTTGCCTGTTTTATCTGAACCTAACAATAGCAATGAAAGTCATCTTTCTCTATATTTGTCCTTCCTGACTTCATTTATTCCACAGTTCCTTGATAAATCTCTAATTGTTATAACAAATGCTGTAGAAAAAAATACTTGTGGCTAAGGTAAGGTAGGAGGAAGGCCTCTTAGAAGAGTACATTAATAAATGAGGAATTCCCTGCATTAAATATAAACAGGAATAATCACTTCCCAGAAATAAGGCCCATGCCAGATTTTGTTATGTAAAACATTGACTCATATGATGGAATGTAGAGAACAGAGAAAAGAAAGGACAGATCTTCCTTATGCTGAGTCCAAATTTTCCACTATTCGATTTCCTAGAATTCTGGGCCTGTTGGGAGACTGCTAACATGTCACCCATCCTAAGACTTTGTAATAAACATTAGCAGTCTAGCCCTTCGTGTCCCTGGTAACATAATTTTCAGTCCCTTTTCTGTTCTGAATGCTCTCTGGACATAACAATTTTCCAACATACTCTTAAAATATGTTGTCTCTCATCTCTTCTGAAATCTCAATGCAATAATGGCAAAAAGATACAAAAAGAGAATAAAGCCTGGACAGTGCTTTTAGAAAAGCACCATCAGTGTAAGAGATGTTGATGGACTTCTGGGGGGAAAAACGGAGAAAGCAATTTGAGATGATATTGAACAATATATCAAAGTGAAGAAATAGGAGCTCAGAATAGTAACATAAAAAGATATATCAGCACTAAAAGACCAGAAAGGCATTGATTTCTGAGCTGCTTTGATTCTTGTCTAGTGCCTAGCACTTTTCAAACTTCCCATAGATTTCTGAAGCCACCAATATCATTTCAATATATTCATATTTATTTAGGCTAGCCAGAATTTAATTCCATTATTTATAATTAAAGAACCCCAACTGATATACCAGCAAAAAATACTGTGCAAATAGATGAACAAAATAATCAGTATAATGGTCCAAATATATGGACAAAATAATATTTTAAAATGCAATGAACCAAAAAGTTCATCTCCCAGTTGCCTATTTTGAAAAAAACACATGTGTACATACATAACTTAAGAATGTAGCCCAGCAAAACTTAAAAGAATCCAAGAATACAACACAGGATAATAGAAATAGTCAAATTTACTAAGGATCACACTGAAAATAAACCCTATGTAAATGGTCACTAATCTGACCTAAAAATAACAGGATCCAAACTGAAAGATAAATCAAAAGACATTTTGAAATACAACCTTAAGAAGATAGAATATTCTATTACAGAAATTACATAATTAAGAACTTGAACTGTGTTAGTGCTATAATGAAAATAAGTGCTTTGTGCTTTATTTGTCAACATGGAAAAAGAAAGGCAAGTAAAAACTCAAAAAGAAAAAAGAAGGATACACTAGAAAATCATGTTCAAATTGCAGAAGTAAATACATATGGCATGGTTTCCGCAGTCAGTAGTAGGTAGAGACTTTATTTAAACTTGACATCTGTGATGTTGTCTTATGAGAGATGCAGGACCAGTCATTGACCCATAGGTTAATCCATTTACAGAACCTCTGTAAATAATATTCCAGGTAAACACCCTTTTGAGTCTACTATTAAATGATGTCTACTTTTTAGCAGCCAGCCATTAATAACAAACTATAGAAATGATCCCTGAAAGTATAGTCTTAGGAGCCACCTATTAATAAAGCACATAGATATTATATTTACAAAGCAAGATGTATAAATTTAAATAATGTGAAAATAATGGTATAGCTAGAAAAAGAAAAGATAGAAAATATTGCAAATAAACCAAAGGAAGTTTTGACATGTTAATTATGTTTTGGACAATCAATTAGATGCTGACTACAGTTGAAAGACCAAGAAATAGAATACAACCAATAAAACAATTAACAATATTTTAACTAAAAAATACTGAGAGAGAGTCTGTGAATAGTGTGGCTGAACTTATCATACGTTCATAGTGTTTCTTCTGTGATGGTTGTATTTTAAGAAACTATAAAGTGATGATGGTAATCACAAAAGAACTAAAAGGGAAAACCTGAAATTGGTTGTCTCTGGGAAATGGGGAATGTGTTCTACTCGTCTATTTGAACTTTTGCCATGTTCATGTATTACTCACATAATTTTCAAAAGTTTCATAATGTATCAACAGAAACCGAGCATAATACCTCAGAATGATCTGGCTGGTATAGGTCGGGATTATCACTTTGCTTAATCTGATCCTTTAATTTTTCCCTTCAGAACTGAGTCCCAAGATTGCAGTAGCTTTGATAGTAGACCCATCAAATGTGAGAACTCATTGTTAAGTATGGACTTAACTTAAACCAACAGTTCTTCTCACATGTGCTTGTGTTAAGCTGCATCTAAAAGCAAAACTGTTTATTCTTACTACATTTCATGTTATTTTCAAACCATCATTTCAATCTGTCCAAATTTCTGCTAAATCATAATAACTTTGTCCTATACTCACATTCTGTTGGCTAACAAATATTTAATAAACAAGGAATGATAGTTATTTTTCATCCTTGACCTAAAAGAATTTATGGGAGTGGAATTTTCTCCTTGATCCAGCTGATGGCTACAGTTCTCATTATTTCATGAAATGTGAGATGTTTGTCTCTTCTTTGAATGGTTCAAATTCACCCTAGCGTATTGGTATATAAAGTGAATAAGCTATACACACTAGGCTTATTATACCCTGTGTAGGTGAAATAAGCTGAGCTTCTCATTTTTCTCATTCTTTACATTTTCTTCTTACTTTTGTAAATACGCCAATAATGACATTGGTTCTCTTTTCCTCCTTGATATTCTCCTTCATTCTTAGCTTACTTTTTAAAATATATCTTCTCTCTTGTCTAAAAATGCTTCCTCCTCCCCAAATCCATAGTAGAAAAGCAGTATTTAAGCCTGCCCACTTTCTCTTTTAACAGAAAAAACAGGTTTGCATAATTGACTATTAGTATCTCAGAAAAGAAAACAAAGAAAATGCTTTGTAGGCCCCTGGAGCAGTTAGTCTTTTAGAGGCCTTGGAACATCTACAGACTGCCAGAAGCTGAACCTCCTCACTTGGGGGATCTTGGCTCCATGGAGACTCCTGGGAAGATACTAGGTATTTTTCTTGTATACCATCGTCCAACCTAGACTTCTTCCACAGACATAAAAGCCACAGACTTACACAGATTTTCGTAAGATTCTGAAATATTTTGATATCTATTCCCACCGTTTTCACTAAACTTTTTCTTTTTTTATTATATTTTAAGCTCTGGATTACATGTGCAGAATGCACAGTTTTATTTTATAGGTATACACGTGCCATGGTGGTTGGCTGCACCCATCAACGCGTCACCTACATTAGGTATTTCTCCTAATGTTATCCCTCCCTCAACCCCTCACCCCTTGACAGGCCCCAGTGTGTGATGTACTCCTCCCTGTGTCCATGTGTTCTCATTGTTAACTCCCACTTATGAGTGAGAAAATGCGGTGTTTGGTTGTCTGATCTTGTGATAGTTTGCTGAGAATGATGTAAGCCTTTTCATATACTATAAGGTTATTTTTTAAATATTCCAGTCTTCTTATCCTATTTAATATCCTCAAATTCTTTCATTTTCTTTTATAAACATGTTACTTTTTTCTGCTGTTATTTATTATTATTTTATGTATTATATTATTTATTTTACCATACGTGGTTCCAACTCCTCAACCATTGGGAGGGGAATGGGGAATAATTTGTGATTGTCTATCTCCACCTTAGAAAAGTGGTTCCTAAAGGGTGGTTCCCAAATCAGCAGCATCGGTATCACCAGGGAACATGTTAGAAATGCAAATTATCAGGCCCCAGCCCAGATGAAATCAGATGAATCAGAAATTGTGTGCATGGAGCACATTCATGTGGTTTAACAAACCTTATAGGTGATTCTGATGCACACTAAAATTGGAGAATTATTGCCTTAGAATAATCACATAAGGTAAACCCAACCAAACTTTAGAGATTATGCATAATTATACATAATAAGCATTTTATCTGAAGATGTAATTATAGAAAATTATAATTAGCATGATATAATCTTCAGATAACTTCTATTTTCTCCTTGAATTTGGGGGAAAGTCCTAAAAGAAAAGAAAGGATAAAGAAGGGAACAATTTTGAGATTTTTAATCATTAAGTTGAAGATTGTTATTGTGCAAAAAGCATAAGAAAAAGCACACAAAAATCTTTCTATTATGCTATTGATGAAGTAGTTCAAGCAAGTAGTATTCAGGCTCAACAGTAAAAACATTTCAAGAAAATTTCTTTGGAAATTTCATAGGCACTTCACTTCAGCAGAAGTGTTTATTGAGTAGATATAAAGTTGTAACTCAGAGAAATGCTTTCCGAATGTTTTATAAAAAGTAATAAGACTTTAAAATTAATAAATGGATTTTGGTGTAGGTGATTATATTTGTTTTGTAGTAGTTCAGGGGTCAGCAAACATTTTCTGTGAAGAGAAATGGGGCTTTACAGTTCATAAAGTCTCTGTCCCCACTACTCATTCTGCTGCTGTAGCCTGAATGCAGCAGTGATAGACAATTTTTAAATAAATAGATGTGACTATTTACCAATAAAACTTTATTTATATAAACAGGAAGTGGAGTTGGTTTAGCTCAAGGGCTATGTAGTTTGCTTAATCTTGACTAAACTATAGACGTATGACTTAACATAAGCACATGTACAGTTTAGCTCAACAGGTAAAAAGGAGCCACTGCAGGTAAAGTCATTCATACAAATTATTACCTTTGAAAACATTTCCCAAGGCCGTTATTAAACTTAACCCAAGTCTTCACCAGCCCCAGCCTGTTTTACCAAAGCACAAAGCTATTTTGCGTTTGTTTTGTTTGTTAACTATACACTTGCATTTCTCTACAGACACTATCACCTGCTGTATCTGAGTTTCTGCTCCTAAAGTCACATCACTGGTAGAGCAGTCTGTGTCAGATCTCCCTGCCTCAGGGAATTTGCATGATTTTACTGTGCTACATGCTACCATGATATTCTCAGCAATTTAAGTCAGACAACTATCTTAAGAAAAATAATTTACTTGTTAACTATACACAATTAGATTAATTAGGAAAATAGTCTCCTGGCAGTTGTTTGGTGTGTATGCATAGAATAGGGTACTTTTTTCTTCTGTCCTTGATCTTTCCTCTCTCTGTGCCTCAACCTCTATTCTCATGAACTTCAGACAGAGAAAATAAAATATTTTTTTACCTTGTTCCCTAGTTGAACCTCAAACCACATTTGGTGACTCTTTCTGATTGTGTTCCAGAAACTTCTAGAACAAAACTCTCATTTAAAAGATAGGCTTTTAAACTGTTATTTCTTTAACATTTATCTACATTTTCCAAGGACACCATTTCTGTACAATTACTAATGTTTTTCAAGTCATCCTTTTTCCAGCAACTCCTAATTCTAAGCATCCCCCATCCAGCTGGGATCTTGACTGCTGTATTAATCTCTATTCATGTCTAGTTCTCCTAGTTTCCTCAAATGTTCATAAATATTAACATATTCTAAACCCAAATATAGTCCATTACTCCAATCCACCTAGACTGTGATTTTCTCCTAATCCACTCATGATTGGAATGGGAAATGGTCTTGGTGTTTTTTTGTGGTAACATTTTTTTTATTTTTTTACGTTAATAAACCCTAAGAGTGCTAAGAGAATAAACATGGAAACAAGGGTGTGTCTTGAAAACACAGTTTCACTTTTCTTTCCTTGGCAGCACATCTCCAACAGGTGAATGGAATCCACAAAAATTAACGGGAACTGCATCCCTGTTGCACATGGTTCCTGCTTCACGAGGTTGCCGAGAAGCCTACATCAGAAACGAGGAGCAAAAACACAAGCACTCCCTAAGTTCTGGAAGGCCAACCTACAAGACTGCCTGCCTTGTTTAGAGACATGCACCATCCAGGCCTCTTCATCGTTCTCACTTTTATGGGTAAAGGCCCCAAAAGGCCCTGATGTCCTCAGACTTCATAATATCCATCTCCGTTTTCAAGTTTATTAAACATAATTTTTCTGCAAGCACACCTCCTAAACATAATTATTACATTAAATTCTCCTTATGTGCTTTTTACTAGGATAAACATTTCTGTTTTCTACTATTTTCATTGTATATGTACCCACTACATATGTAGTGGAGTATTACAGAGACATTTTGGGAAGGAAGGTCACCCCACTAGATTATTTTGAAGAATAATGACCCCCCAAAAAATGCTGTTTTGAAGAATAATGACAAAAATGCATACATTATATGTTTAAAAAGCTATATTCAAAATAATGGCAATAGCCAATATCTTTTGAGTGTATTAATATTTACTGTAATTCCTGCAATGTGCTAATAATTGTATATGTTATGCTTTCTATTGCCTTCTTTTAAAAGTTCCATACTATCTCCAGCTTGCATTTGTAACAGTGGTTTCAGACTCCTTGGGAATAATTTAATTTGGACATATATAACAAACAGGTGGGGTGCCCTTTCTTTCCAGAATGCTTGAGGATTGGGAACTACTGGTGAGAATTCATCCTGAGATAAGAGGCCAGGCTCAAAGACTTCTATCAGCAGGAAAGGCTTTGTTGGTTAGGGGAAGACAGGAGTAATCCTGTGGTTTGCAGCTGGGTCTCCACTAGACTCATTTCTAAGTCATACAAGGATCAGGGTATGAAAACTACCAAAAAAGTACTTTCACTAGAATCTTGCAAACTGTTAAGACACAAATAGCCTTGCTATGGCACCCACTAAACGTGTATAATCCTCGGAGTAAGGGAGAGGTATCATCTTCCCTTCAGAACAAAACATAAAGCAGCTTTGCCATTTCAAGGAATCCAGTTTGCAGCTGAGCAAGAGAAAACTGTAGCTGGAGAGCATAACTATTCCCCATGGCACAGGAGTAGTGCCCGGGAGAGCTACCATGGAGAATTCCTGAGGGGTGGAAAGGGGAGGGGAGTTTCATAAGCTCCTCTCAGAGGATTCTAGGGATAATCAGTGGAACTGAAATTCTGTATAAGCAGTGAATAGCAGCAGCCTGCAACACCTGAATTACTCACCATTTAGATCCAAAGATGGATGGTCAGAAGGCAATTGTGAAAGTGTGCACACATATGTGCACATGTGCCTGTGTGTGTGTATGTGCACTTTAAATTAATCTTACAGAAGGGCAGTGACTAAGACCCTTTCCTTGTTCCCAACTTACTGTTAGGGTGTCAATTTTAGATCTTTCCTGCTTTCTCTTGCGGGCATTTAGTGCTATAAATTTCCCTCTACACACTGCTTTAAATGGGTCCCAGAGATTCTGGTACATTGTGTCTTTGTTCTCATTGGTTTCAAAGAACATCTTTATTTCTGCCTTAATTTCATTATTTACCCAGTAGTCATTCAAGAACAGGTTGTTCATTTTCTGTGCAGTTGTGCAGTTTTGAGTGAGTTTCTTAATCCTAAGTTCTAATTTGACTGCACTGTGGTCTAAGAGACTGTTTGTTATGACTTCTGTTCTTTTGCATTTGTAGAGGAGTGTTTTACTTCCAATTATGTGGTCAATTTTAGAATAAGTGTGATGTGGTGCAGAGAAGAATGTATATTCTATTGATTTGAGGTGGACAGTACTGTAGTTGTCTATAAGGTCAGCTTGGTGCAGAGCTGAGTTCAAGTCCTGGATATCTTTGTTAATTTTCTGTCCCGTTGATCTGTCTAATATTGACAGTGGGGTATTAAAGTCTCCCACTATTATTGTGGGGGAGTTTAAGTCTCTTTGTAGGACTCCAAGGACTTGCTTCATGAATCTGGGTGCTCCTGTATTGGGTGCATGTATATTTAGAATAGTTAGCTCTTCTCGTAGTATTGGTCCCTTTACCCTTATGTAATGCCCTTCTTTGTCTCTATTGATCTTTTTTTGTTTAAAGTCTGTTTTATTAGAGACTAGGATTGCAACCCCTGCCTTTTTTTGCTTTACATTTGCTTGGTAAATATTTCTCCATCCCTTTGTTTTGAGCCTATGTGTGTCTCTGCATGTGAGATGGGTCTCCTGAATACAGCACACTGATGGGTCTTGACAATCCAATTTGCCAGTCTGTGTCTTTTAATTGGGTCATTTAGCCTGTTTACATTTAAGGTTAATATTGTTGTATGTGAATTCGATCCTGTCATTATGATGCTAGCTGGTTATTTTGCTGTTATTTGATGCAGTTTCTTCATAGTGTCAATGGTCTTTACAATTTGGCATGTTTTTGCAGTGGCTGGTACCTGTTATTCCTTTCCCTGTTTAGTGCTTCCTTCAGGAGCTCTTGTAAGGCAGGCCTGGTGGTGACAAAATCTCTCAGCATTTGCTTGTGTGTAAAGGATTTTATTTCTCCTTCGCTTATGAAGCTTAGTTTGGCTGGATCTGAAATTCTGGGTTGAAAATTCTTTTCTTTAAGAATGTTGAATATTGGCCCCCACTCTCTTCTGGCTTGTAGGGTTTCTGCCGAGAGATCCACTGTTAGTCTGATGGGCTTCCCTTAGTGGGTAATCTGACGTTTCTCTCTGGCTGCCCTTAACATTTTTTCCTTCATTTCAGCCTTGGTGAATCTGATGATTATGTGTCTTGGGCTTGCTCTTCTCAAGGAGTATCTTTGTGGTGTTTCTGTATTTCCTGAATTTGAATGTTGGCCTGCCTTGCTATGTTGGGGAAGTTCTCCTGGCTAATATCCTAAAGAGTGTTTTCCAACTTTGTTCCAATCTTCTTGTCACTTTCAGGCACACCAATCAGACGTTGATTTGGTCTTTTCACATAGTCCCATGTTTCTTGGAGGCTTTATTTCTTTTCACTCTTTTATCTCTAATCTTGTCTTCTTGCTTTATTCCATTGAGTTGATCTTCAATCTCTGATATCCTTTCTTCCACTTGATCAATTTGGCTATTGATACTTGTGTATGCTTCACGAAGTTCTCATGCTGTGTTTTTCAGCTCCTTCAGGTTATTTATCTTCTCCTCTAAAGTGGTTATTCTAGTTAGCAGTTTGAATTAGTCTTATCTTTTTTCAAGATTCTTAGCTTCCTTGCATTGGGACAGAACATGCTCCTTTAGCTCGGAGGAGTTTGTTATTACCCACCTTCTGAAGCCTACCGTGGTGAGTTCGTCAAACTCATTCTCCATCCAGTTTGGTTCCCTTGCTGGTGAGGAGTTGTGATCCTTTGGAGGAGAGGAGGTGTTCTGGTTCTTGAAATTTTCTGCCTTTTTGAGCTGGTTTCTCCCCATCGTCATGGATGTATCTATCTTTGGTCTTTGATGTTGGTGAGGTTCAGATGAGTCTCTGAGTGAATGTCCTTTTTGTTGATGCTGATACTATTCCTTTCTGTTAGTTAGTCTTCTTTCTAAGAGTCGGGCCCCTCTTCTGCAGATCTGCTGGAGTTTGCTGGAGGTCCACTCCAGACCCTGTTTGCTTGGGTATCACCAGTGGAGGCTGCAGAACAGCAAAGATTGCCACCCGATCTTTCCTTTGGAAGCTTCGTCCCAGAGGGGCACCCACCAGATGCCAGCCCAAGCTCTCCCATATGAGGTATCTGTGGGCCACTGCTGGGAGATGTCTCCCACTCAGGACACACGGGGGTCAGGGACCCACTTGAGGAGGCAGTCTGTCCCTTATCAGAGCTTGAACGCTGTGCTAGGAGAACCACTGCTGTCTTCAGAGCTGTCAGGCAGGGACGTTTAAGTCTACTGAAGCTGCGCCCACAGCCACCCCCTTCTCCCAGGTGCTCTGTCCTAGGCAGATGGGGGTTTTATCTATAAGTCCCTGACTGGGGCCTCTGCTTTTTTTTCAGAGATGCACTGCCCAGAGAGGAGACACAATGGTCTTGCTGAGCTGTGGCAGGCTCCACTCAGTTGGAACTTCCCAGTGCCTTTGTTTACATTGTGAGGGGAAAACTGCCTACTCAAGCCTCAGCAATGGCAGGTGCCCCTCCGCGCACCAAGTTCCAGTATCCCAGGTCGAGCTCAGACTGCTGTGCTGGCAGCAAGAATTTCAATCCAGTGGATCTTAGCTTGCTGGGCTCCTTGGAGGTGGGACCCACCAAGTCAGACCACTTGGCTTCCTGGCTTTAGGCCCCTTCCAGGGGAGTGAATAGTTCTGTCTCACTGGTGCTCCAGGTGCCACTGGGGTATGAAAAAAAAAAAAAAATTCCTGCAGCTAGTTCAGTGTCTGCCCAAATGCTGCCCAGTTTTGTGTTTGAAACCCAGGGCCCTGGTGGGGTAGGCACAGGAGGGAATCTCCTGGTCTGCAGGTTGTGAGGACCGTGGGAAAAGCGCAGTATCTGGGCCAGCATGCACCATTCCTCCAGATACAGTCTCTCACAGCTTCCCTTGGCTAGGGAGAGAATTCCCCAATCCCTGTGCTTCCTGGGTGAGATGACATCCCACCCTGCTTTGGCTCGCCCTTCGTGGGCTGCAGCTGCTGTCCTACCAGATCCAGTGAGATGAACCGGCTACCTCAGTTGGAAATGCAGAAATCACCCACCTTCTGCATCGATCTCACTGGGAACTGCAGACCGCAGCTGCTCCTATTCGGCCATCTTTCCAGCCTCCCCTCCTTGCTCCCAACTGCCTAAGTCTTAGGCTGCCTGTGGCACTGGGACTGCTGCCCCTGCGTCCACCGCATTCCAGGGCAATGATGGAAGAAGGGGAGGCCAGGCCAAGCATGAGGAATAAACAGTCTTCAGTGGGCTCAGACCAGAAGTCCATGGGTCTTGAGGACCTCTGTGTATTTGTCAGTTTTCTTCTCCACATTCTTTTCGGCCTATTTCCATAGCTCCATGAGCTGTTTCTTATGGTAGTGGAACTTGGTCTTCTCCTTCCTCTTCTCCTCTAGGGTATCTGTCATTGCCTGGTACTTCCAGCCAACCTTGTGAGCCAGGCATTCCCAGCATTTTATATATATATATATGATATATATATATCATTTATATGTGATATATATCATATATGACACATATATTTCTATACTATATATATGTTTATAATGGATTTTCTTCATGTTACAATTAAATGATTGTGATTTTTTTCTTTCTACTTTTCTGTATTTTTTAGATTTCCTACAATAATTATGCATTACTTAATAGTAAAATAAATTAATATTTTAAGAAAAAATAGAATAAGTATTATTTTTCTATACAACTATTCTATACATATTCAATCTTCATACTAAATTAGGCCTAACTTGGAAAAAAAAAAAAAAAACTATGTTTGTGTCTCTATATTATTCAAGTCTGTGTGCCTAAGATATATAGTCAAATCAGATTGTACTACTTTTGAATAATAATCATTTTTAACAAATTAATTCTTTAAGGTGATAAATATAGACAACTTCCCATTGGAATTTGGTGGATTTTGCCTCAAAATATATTTTTCTACAGAAACAATATTGCTCATGAGACCAAAATTCACTGGCAAACCCATAAAAGCTTAAATACCACATTACAGAAACCAACCACTCCACGAGTAGCCTGGAGAAGATAAAATCACAGACCCTTCAGGCCTACGCAATGAGATTACTCCATTTACCCAGCCTACTTGGGGCTTTCATGGCCTGGCATAGGGGATTCAGCCCCACAAGGAAGGGGGCAAAGTTTTCTGCTAGTTCATGCAAAATCTGGACTTCTCTTTTCTTCTAATATCACAAAAAGGGCACAAACTTTGAAGTCAAATGGACTTTGGTTTTAGTTAGGCCCTCCACTCACTCGTCTGTGATGGTAGGTGAGATACTTAACCTCGCTTATTTTCACCTATAAGAAGAAAACTTGAGCACATATCATGCAAGGTGTTTCTGAGGACCATAAATAACACATTAAAAGGCTAAGTACAGTGTCCAGCAACTGAAGACACTCAACACATGAGAATGTGTTGATTCCCAGAACAACAGAAACTTTGTCTCACTCAGCAAGATGATATTATTGGACTAATAATATTTACACCCTGCTTTGACAGAGTGAAACTTGGAGTAAATAAATTTGTGGGAATAAGCTGTCACTTTTTATAATCTTGGAGGAGGAGAAATAATGTGAACCAGGGCCTGTGTTCTCCTGAAAACAGGAGCAGAGGTGTCCAAGGAGGCCAGGAAGGGTGGCTAGGCACTGGAAGGGAACTGCTCCACTGTCAGGGGGGCACATTCTGCTAGTCCTGGGAAACTAGAATTTCACTATCTGGCTTTTCCTAGAATAGTCATTTTTGGTAGATTCCAACAAACGCCCCTAGCATCACTTTCATCACCAACAGAAATCATTCCAAGGGAGAATGCATGGCCATGGGACTGTCTGGGGTCTTGGCTCCACCGTGGGAGACGGGGGAGTGGAGAGATGGATGATTGATGCCACTGAGAAAGATATTTCTACATCTATGGAAAAACAAAAACACTTGCCTGCCTCTTTTTCAAGACCCTAATAGGTTATTGAGTTCATCTGGATGGGTAGGATAGAGAGAATCAAAGGAACTGCCCGTCATTTGTATGCTATCAGTAGCCAAGGCAAGACCAGCTACCCTGAGGTGTATGCCAGGTGTGCAACTGCCAAGGCCAAGCCCTTCATGCCCCATTCACCCCAGTCCCAGTCAGAAATTGAAGGTTCCCAAATCATGCGCCATCACACTGATGCTTTCCACATCCCTAACCTGACCATCGACTGCTCTCCCTGCCCTATTTAACTCTTCCTCTGACTCCTTCACAATCTGTGGCTTTTAGAAAGCTTCCCTATATCCACAGCCTCTTCTCTGAACTTCTCTTTTTGGCTCTATACAAAACATGAGAGGCTCTCCTGAGAACAAATCTTCCCCCGTGACCTGTCAGGAGGAGGCTATTTTTGCTTGAAAACCACTTACTTTCGCATCTGGTTCCTTTTTACTGCTTCCAGCGTATCTCTCCATTCTCTTGTAAAAGCCATAGCTTTTTTGAAGTGCATGCCATTAAATCCAACAAATTCTATATATCTGTTTATTTTATCCCACACAGAGAAAACTTGTCATTCTCCTCATTTTATGATGACTTCAGACCCAGTTAATTGCCTCACTTTCCATGATTATCATGTCATTCATTATTCTCTGTAATTTCAACAACTACATTAATGATCCACATGTGTGTTGGAGATTAGAACTTTGAGAACAGGCAAAGTCACAGATGTGCTTACCAAGTTCTCAGTGCAGACAAACTGTTGTTCATGTCTCAGTGGGCAACATTTGGTGGCAGCAGCTACCATCATCTTTGTGAACACAATCTACTCTGTTTGTTTATTTGTTTCTTTGTTCCTTTGTTTCTTTGTTTGAGATGGGAGTCTCACTCTGTTGCCCAGGCTGGAGTGCAGTGGCACGATCTTGGCTCACTGCAACCTCCACCTCCCGAGTTCAAGTAATTCTCTTGCCTCAGCCTCCCAAGTAGCTGGGATTACAGACTTGCACCATCATGCCTGGCTAATTTTACAACCAACTCTTGAACAGATGGTTGTGAGGCTTTCTTATTTGTAAAAGACTATGAACCTAAAAGAATATTTCCTCTTACTCCTGGCAATGACTGTTTGATCAAACATGAATTCTACCAAGCTTTCCTCAATACCTGACATGATCTCTGATTTAGGATGAACACAGCTTTAAACTGAGTTTAATTATATCCTTTCAGCCCTTGTTCAAATGGCTCAATGGCTCATTCAGTACACCTGGAAATGTCTTTTCACCTCAGGCATTGCTCTATCCTGACCCATCTTTTTTCTACTTATTAAAGTACTATGAAAGCTTATTTGAATAGCTGCAAAATCAGACTTGTAGTAAACAGCTTCTAAAATAAATATATGAGTTTATTGACTGTCTAGCATGTGTAGGAATAGGGCTACAGCAAGCATCAGGAAACAGTCCTTATTCTCAGAGGGCTCACACCCTAGTGGGGGAGATAGACAGTACACTGGATATATTACAAAGAGTGCCAAGTGCTGTGGGTGCTGCAAGGACACATAAGAAATTAAAAATAAGAAGCTTAATTCTCTCTATTAAAAATAGAAAAAGGCCTTACTCTTCCCTCCTTTATTCTTAGTGTATTTACTTTAGAAAACTTAAAATTATTAGACTGTCTCCTCTCTTTGAAATGTACACAAATCCTATTGAAAACCAGATATAACTTTTGTCGACTATATGCGCCAGAAATGTCTTTCTCAAGGACCTGAGATACATCTTTTTGAAATACAAACAAGAAAAATAGCACCCCTATCTTCAAGCTTCTGTGGGAAGGTTTGTTTCAAGTTGCAAGACTACCTTCTCCCATAAAAATATAAGACGTTTTTGTTTGGTTTTTGTTTGGGGTTAGTTTCCGCCGACACTCCCCAATAAAGCCACTTAGCTAACACAGTTAGTCACTCTAATCACTGAATAAAGTTAAGATTAATTATGTGTGACAAATGGTACTGTCAAGTTCTCTCACTTGATGATGAGTTATTGTTTATATTAAAAATATGTGTGTAATAGGTTATGTCTGTTTGGCTGCATAACAGGGTAAGATTTCCTTTTGTCTTTGGAATCTCTTAGTGGATGGCCTATGATGCACATCACATTCTGGTTTAATGCTTATTCAATTTTCTAAAAAACTAGTTTATTTCTCTACTACCGTTGTGGAGAGGTTTTCTGAGATGGGAGAAGATTTTGTTTACTTACATTTCCCCAAAAGCGCACGAAGAATGGCATCTAATCCCATCCCATGGAGGTCAAGCAGATTGCCCAAAGGAAATGATATCTAAGCTAAGATCTGACAATAACTCTGAATGAGCCAGGTGAAGTGGGGTGAGGATGAGAGGGGAGTCTTTAGAAAGTCATTGAAAGTCATTTTATTTTCTTGAGTGGAGATGGTTTGAAAAGAGAGAAGGGGCAAGGAGATGAAAGAAAGCCTAGCTACAAAATCAAATTTACATTGTCTTTAAAATAGTTACGATTTCTTTATAATGAATGGATTGGAGATGGGCAAGAAGCAAAGTGAGGGAAGAAGCAGTTCAAAAGCTGTTTCCACCATTCAGGTGAAAGATGATGATGGTCTAAACTAAGAAAGTAGTGGTGGACGTCAGAAAATATGGAGAGAGATTTTAATAAGAAAGACTCTACACAACTATATGCTGAGGACAACAAAGTATTAGAATCAATTATTACATTTATAATAGAAATGGAGTTGGGGGAAGAGTTTAGTTTCTATAACAATCAATGAAACAGTCAACCTAATCAAATGGTTCTCAAAGTGTGAACCCTGAACCAGCAGTATCGGCATCACTGGTAATTTGTTAGAAGTGCAGATTCTCAGGTCTCATCTCAGACTTACTGAATCCGAAACTTGGGGAGGGGGGAGTCTGTGCATTTTAATAAGTTTTCCAGGAAATTTTGATGCACCCTAAAGTTTGAGAACCATGGAATTAATCTTTATACTGGGCATTAGTAACTGAATACAACATTTCTTTTTTTAAAAAAAGTTATATACCAAAAACTCCTAAAATAAGAATAGCTTTTCAGGATCCATTATTCTGGATGTTTAATTTAAGCTCAATATCTTAGGCTGATATAGTAAACTAAACTTTTCCTTAACACTCTGCTTTGACACAGAATTATAGTAAAGTCTCAAAGATTACTCAAAATTGGCTTCTGTTTTTTGACAATTGAGTTTTTGAAATACGAGGGGATTTCCCAGGCTCCCTGCCCACAAGGAAGGGTGTATGTTCCCACAGGCAAATAACTAATATATCTATTTAGCTCTCTTCTTGGTGATGAAAATGCAAAATTTGCACTATGGATCTGACTTGAAACTGGAAAAGGAACCCTGGATTAGATCTCTGTCAGTCTTGACTCAAAATCACAGGCAAAGCCCCAAACTAAATGTTCAGGTGTGAGGGCGAGGTCCCTGTGGGATTGCAGGAGCACAGTCAGAGCCTGCTTTGCATCCTGACCTCTGGGCATTGTCTGGTATCAGAGGAACTGGCATGGAAAGTAGTGTGAAAGCACTCAAAGTTAGGTTGGTATCTATCTTAGAGAGAGCTGGGTTAATTCTCAGTTGACTTTTTTCCTTGGCCTCTGATATTTTTAAGTTTGGATGTAAACTCTTAGCAACTCTCAGCATCAGGAATGAACTAAAACCATCAAGCACAAATGTGAACACTATCTTACAGGCATCCCTGTCATGGAAGTTACTATCTCCTAACTTCTTATGTAAATTGTAATGATTATTTTACATGATAATTGCTTTTTACATACCACGCTTCACAAAATCTCCTTCCAAAAAAATAGAGATAATCAGTGTTAAACTACCGTTGCAATAATTTATCTTAAGGTAAGATTGCAAAAACATATTCTCTTGTAGTATAATGTAACTGTTTTCCTAAACCCAAGGCTTTATTTAGTTACTGAGTTTGCAAATATTGGAAGTCAAGTTTGGCTAAAAGGGAAACTGCCATGTATTTTGTGGAGAAAAAGTGGGACAGCAAGATTGGCATTCAATTTTCTGTGTTATAAACTCATCTGTGGCCTTAAATGAAATACTTTACAAACACAAGGCAAATTATTTATCAAGCCAGAAAGAGAAACTTAGAGCTATTTCATCAAGGTAAGTTTGATTGGTCAGTGTGCATGTGTATGTATTGGTTATTTCAATAAAGTGGGCTTTTTACATAAATGGCACAGATATAGAGATATAGATGTAGGTATAGAAATATAAATACATATTAAGAAGTCATGATTTAATAAAAGCATATACCAACTGTGAACTTAGTAAAATACTCCATGAATATACATTGAAGTGAATCAAATGGATTCTGAGAGAGAAAGACAAATTAAAAGAGTTCTTGAACCATGAATATAAGATTCCAGTGGGAAGGTACCAATGACTTTGCAGGCTTAGGTCTTTAGCAAGAGCACTGGTTATCAGCTTAATTAATCAGATCTAGTCCACCTTATCCTAATAAGCGGTGCCTGTTATAGGGAAAATTGTTATTGTTTTTGCAAACAGTGGGCCTGAATTTCACACTTAGCCCTGTCCTTACTGCCTGTGTGACATCAGGCAAGTCGCTTGAACCTCCTGAAACTCAGTACTTTACCATCTATAACATGTTCTTAGTGACTCAGGCTGTTGTAACCAAATAGGACACTGGTTGTAAAGCTTCTTTGTAAACTCTAAATGTCCATTCTCAATCTCAGCACTTTGGGAGGCCGAGGCGGGCGGATCATGAGGTCAAGAAATCGAGACCATCCTGGCGAACGTGACGAAATCCTGTCTCTACTAAAAATACAAAACAATTAGCTGGGCGTGGTGGCTGGAGCCTGTAGTCCCAGCTACTCAGGAGCCCGAGGCGAGAGAATGGCGTGAACCCAGGAGGCGGAGCTGAGATGGCACCACTGCACTCCAGCCTGGGCAACAGAGCGAGAACTCCATCTAAAAAAAAAAAAAATATATATATATATATATATATATACACACACACACACACACACACACATATATATATGTATATATGTGTATATATCTTCATTCTCCTATAAGGTGTTATTATCATAATGACTCTTGTGAAGGCCTAACAGTGATGCCATGAGACAGTGCTTACCTACAAGAGACTAAATCACTCTCACTTATCCTTCTTTCTGGGAAAGAAAGATGCTAGGCATACCTGCTTGAGCCCACTCAGGACAAGAGATGTCTTTGCCCTTCATTCTTCCATTTCTCCTCTCCACTCTAATAGACTGTGCTGTCATGCTACCTGCTACTATGCTAAGCAAACATTTACATCCACTGTAAAGAAGAGATTGCAGGGCTTCATGAAACACAGAATCTATAAGTCAATGACTCACCCAGAGAGTTACTACAGTATGGTGATGTGGCCTTCGGTTTAGATGGAAATTGTGTTTCTTGTCTAGTGTTTGCAATTAGCAAAAACATGCACAATCATTGATGAAAGTATGGCACTACTAACAGCACTAGAATATTGCCTATGTTTATAATCATTTGTGAGAAAGGGTGTTTCTGCATTTTTTTTTTTTTTTGAAGAAACTTGCCCCACAGCTATAGCATTCCAAAGGGTTTTCTAATTTGTAGCACTTTGTCAATCCATTTTTATATACTATATCCACTCTTAAAATCACTGGAACTGCCAACTTTGGATATCTTTTTGAATATTCATAAGGAAACCTGTTTCATATGACACACATTAAAAGGTAAACAATAAAAGTCAGATGTCATGAGGTTTTCCACAAAAGCCAATTATGACTATTAAATTTTAACTGACCTTAAAGCATTTGGAAACCTGGAAAGCTGGAAGAGAGGTTTTATTACCTACATTTTAAGATAAGAAAATCAAATCAATATATGATTTTTTTTGTTTTGTTTTTATCTTTGAGACAGGGTCTTACAATGTTGTCCAGGCTTGAATGCAGTGGTGCAATCACCCCTCACTGAAGCCCCTACCTCCTGGGCTTAAGAGGTTCTCCTGTCTCAGCCTCCCAAGTAGCCGGGACTACAGGCATGGGCCACCACACCCAGTTAGTTTTTAAATTTCTTGTAGAGACAGGGTGTCACTATTTTGCTCAGGTTGGTCTTGAACTCCTGGCCTCAAACAGTCCTCCTGCCTCAACCTCCCAAAGTGCTGGAGTTACAGGCATATGCCACTGTGCCCGGCCAATTACATGATTTTTCTAAAGTCACACAGTAATGAGTGGCAGATTCAGAACTTGAGCCCGAAACACCCTGATTAACAACAGGTAGTTTCTGGCTTGAAGACTCTATTTACTTTTACTAAAAATAATTTCAAGTGTTTGGTGAGAATACATTTTTCCTAATAATCTTTAAGACTAAATTTTATATTAATAAATATGACAATTTTTTCCAGAAAAGTGCTGGCTGCTTGTCCCAAATAAGCTTTTAAGTGAACCATCCGTGTGTAATCTAAACATTCTTCTATGTCACAAGAAAGACAAATTTAGACTCGAGAATACTTTCAAAGGAATAGAATTATAGAAGGGATCTTTGAAGTTATCTTCCAACCACCTTAATTTACAGCTGTAACAAAAGTCTGGGGAAATTAAATGACTTGACCCCCATTCCACAGCTATGAACTCAAAACTAGGACTGGAACTCACATCTCCCAACTCATAGTCCGATGTACTTTCCACTAGAAAGTTGTGCCTGTCAACATTTTAGTACCAAATGCAAGTTTAGATATTTATAATAAGTGAGTTCAGATAGCAGCATTTACCTTTATTAACCAGCATCAAATATAATTT
Source organism: Colobus angolensis palliatus (assembly GCF_000951035.1). Lineage (NCBI taxonomy): Eukaryota > Metazoa > Chordata > Mammalia > Primates > Cercopithecidae > Colobus > Colobus angolensis. The sequence continues at coordinate 4,674,216 of NW_012120710.1, read as the reverse complement.
TGGAAATATAACTAAGATTATTCTACAAAGAACTTTGAGGAAAACTGAGATTCTCATGTGCTGTTTAGCTCTAAATAATGCTCCACGAAGTGACTTTGGAAATATTTCAATTTCCAGACAATATCCACAGCAATAGTGTCTTAATGTATATTGAGATCAGTCTGCCTAGCTAATATACACTTCTGAATGCACACCAGAGATGTTAATACCCCAACTCTCTAATCTTTAAATGTTATACATGGGTCTGGTAGTAGATATTAATTAAGTTAATTAAAACAGAAGAGCTGACCCAGGATACCATTCTGAAGCTCTTGCTTATTTCTAAGTTCCTTAAAACAAAACCTGTATACACTTGACTTCATCATGTTTTTTTAAAAAAAATATTCCTATGTTAGTTGTCACATTTAAATACCAAGACATTTCTAGCTTCTCTCAAAATGCAGGAGACCCAACCACCTGAATCCCAAGTTCCCATATGGCAATATGTCTGGTGTTGAACAGTCACTGCCAACTTTGGACTCCACAAAGCATCTCCTCTTGCCCACAGTTCCCACTCCATCACTGGCTGGCCCTTGTGGTCATTCCAGTTTGCAATCCCTCCCAAGGAATTTGTAAATACATATTCTATCACTAATACTTTACACAAAACTGTATTACACTTGTAGGAATTCTTGATTGTAAGTGAATTGCTTGCATGCACACTGGTCTCCTGTAGAACTACTAGTGGCAGAGATGAAAGGTCAGGTGTGTCAGCATTTTCTGAGTTAATATGCTTTCTCCTTGGAATGGCACTGGCTGTTCACAGGATTGAGTGATCTTACTGGATAGGATAGCCTGTTTAGAGCTGGGGTAGTTCATAAGCTGGCTCTATAAAACATAAAAAAGAGAAGTTATTTTTGAAGACTTCATTCTGAGCTCATATTTTATTGTTCTTTGTAGAAAAACAGAGAAAAAGTTGGTACCTTATATTGCTTTATCCCTGGCAACTGAGAGACCAAAAAGATCATTTATAGTGACTCACTCTAACAAAGAAACTTGTCTATTTGACCTTACTCAAGTGTCACAAGGTTTTCAAACATCTCTTAAAGAACATAAGAGGAGACAGACGGTATTATTGTTCCCATGTTTAGCCCAACAAAATACAAATGAAGAATTCACTGTTTTTCTATTGTTGCTCTTGTTTTAAGATCACAGTTTGGGAGGTATTTCATCTCTGAACCACATCACTATTTGTTAATTTAATATATACTTTGTATATTACTGCTACACTTCCATATTTCCTTATACACACAAATAATTGTGTATGTGTGTGAATAAGCTAGTCTCTACATTTAGTAACTCACACTTGGAAAGTTAAACAGTTAAACAATACCAAGAGTGAAACAGTTAAATAATACCAATTATAATACATTATAAATAGAAGTTGTAAGAAAAGTATACATATAACGGTTTAGAAAACAGAAGGATTGGCAATCCAGAGTGAAACAGCTAAAGAAGAAGAGCATTTAGAATTATTCATCTTTATATATAAAGAGTCTTAGAGGTATAAAAACATGACATCTGGGAAAAGGCATATAAGGTATTTAAAGGCTATTGAGAAAAATTACCTTTAAAATGGTGAGGTTTGAACCAAATCAATGTCTGGATAGACTTAGGCACAGCTGAAAGGTAGAACTGATAATTTTAATAAACAACAATTAGTTTAGAAACAAATAGGAGTGAAGAAAAAGAATCCAGAATAATATAGGAGACTGGGTTGATGTTAGCACAATTTATTGAAATTGATATTCAAGAGAAAAGAACAGGTTTGAGGATTGTGGCTAAAAAGCAAATCTGAAGTGTTTGCTGTTGGAACATAGAGTTCAAGGATATTTAAGACTTCTATATGGCATCTACACATCTCTAAGCAGTCGTGGGTATAAGCTAAGGGCTCAGGAAAGAAGAATGGGATGAAGATCTAAATCTGAGAGTAATACGTTGAAGCTACATTATGACATCAGGTTAGGGCTGATAAGGCAGAGTGTGTGCATTAGTTAAGTAACTAGATGCACATGTATCCCTGAACTTAAGATAAAAGTTAAATTTAAAAACAGAAGAAGTTAAGTTGCTTAGATAAGCAATGAAATATAAGGCTGACCAGCCTTCAAAATTTATCCAACCTGACTTTCCTAGCTAAAGACAAAAATTATAAGATGCTTGGGTTTCCCTTTCTTCTGTTGACAGTTGAGCAATATCCCTGAAATTTCTCTGGAAATAGGGAGTCTGGGTCTGCCCTGTAAGGAGAACTGAGCTTCCAGGAAGCCCAGTGTTGTCTGAAGTTGGAGGAAGTGATGTTAGGCAAATGTACGTCCTCAGAGGTCCGCTTGTACAGAAACACAGTCTGGGCCAGGGATGAAGCACACTGGGCAACAATCTCTTCCACCCCCACCTCCACTTTTTCAGTTTCATGTGATGTTAGAGCAAAAATTGTTCCTAGCTTCCAAGAGAAAAAAATACCTTTTCTCCTCCAGCCTTTACAATGCAGAAAAATTCAGCAAGTGCCTGAATCTGAACATCCAAAATCTTTTGTGCTCTGAGAAACAGACTAAAGGATTTGAATGGATGGAAGAAGTTGAAGTAGGAGATGACGAGGGCAGTTGAGGATTATGCCGTTTCATCTACATCTACAGCATTATGTGCCCTGTTAGAACGGGCAAGTAACATAAGTAGAGAGAAAGGAGCCAGGTTTCTATTAACAGACATTGTAAAATGAGAGATAAACGATTTTTCAAACAGGTTTAATCAAAAGGGGTGACACAACAGCAGCAAAGTCTAAAAATCTAGATATAACTTACACTGTTTTTTCTACTTCATAATTAAATTTAATTACAGTATCTATAAGAAACTTAAACAAATATATAAGAAAAAAAACATCAAAAAGTGGGCAAAAGACATGAACAAACACTTTCCAAAATAATTTCATGTAAATTATGATATCTCAAAGGTAATTCTCTAATGTATTTTTGTTGCATTCTAGCTGTGTTTAGAAAAAAACAGTTTATTAAAGAAGTCTTGCAGTAACAGAAATAGTTAATCTCATTAATAAAGGAAACAAAGATAAAAATTGTGTTTCTCCTCGAAATTAAAAATTCTTCTATTGAGTTGCTTAAAAGAGGCCAAAATGCAAAAGTATAGCATGGTGTGTTTTATAAAACAGCATCTTTCTTTCCCGGAAATCACTTGTTCCAGAATCTCAAACATTTAGAACATAAATGAGCGCAAGAAAGTAAGCAATCAAAAGTTCAGAGAGCTACCAGGACAAATTTTAATATCTTAGAGTTGTAGTTTGCTTTTATCCAAGTTACTAACCCTGTTATTTGGAACATATCTCATACTCCTAATCTTAAATATATGTTCCCGTTTTGTAATATATATTAGTGAACTCCCTCATCCCCTCAAATATTCGTATCTTTAACCTAGGATTACTACCAACTCTATTACCAAGAAATGTTTCTAAATAAATAAAAAATACAATTAAGGAAAAAGAAGTACAGGCATGTTTTGTTAGGGTCACAAAATTTTGGAAACAAATAAAATGGTTCAACAGAAGGGTGATAGTTAAATAAATAATGGTACATTATTCTTGAGAAGATGTATACTTCTAATACAAAATAGATATGTTTAAATCTCCAATCAAAATTATATATTCAGTGTGATTATATCATGTATAAAATAAAATATGTGACTAGAAAAAAATTAATGCAAGAAAATATACCAAAATTGGTATCTCTGTGTGGCAGGGATGTAAGTCATATTTTAAAATTTCAGGGCCAGATACAGTGGCTCAAGACTGTAATCCCAGCACTTTGGGAGGTTGAGGCAGGTGGACCAGTTGATGTCAGGAGTTCGAGACCAGCCTGGAAAGCATGGTGAAACCCTGTCTCTGCTAAAAATATATATGTAAAAAAATAAATAGCTGGGCATTGTTGTGCATGCCTGTAATCCCAACTACTCAGGGGGCTGACGCAGGAGAGTCACTGGAACCTGAGAGGTAGAGGTTGCCGTGAGCCAAGATCATGTCACTGCACTCCAGCCTGGACGATAGAGCCAGACTCTGTCTCAAAAATAAATAAATAAATAAACAAAATTTTAGAACAACTCCTTATTTTATTAAAAACATTATATTGATCACATATTATTTTTACTATGAGTTACTGTACCTTACAGTGAAGTTTACAAAAACAAGTTAGAAAATGCATGCAAAGGTGATATTCAAACCATAAAACTGGCATGATAATAATAGTTTTATTTAATAAATATTATTAAATGCAATTTAATTGTATTTTATAATTTATTATTATTTTGTTGTATCATACTCATTCAAAATCAAAAATAAGCAAATGTATTCACTTCTTCATAAGAGATTCTCTGAGGCTTTCCCTCATAGATCATATTCTCTGATGATAGATGGAATTTTTATGAAATCTATTATGTAATTTTCTCTGAGAAAGGAGCAAACGCCACTTGGTACAGACCCCCTGGCAGCAGCAAGGCTATAAACATCACAAAATGTAGAAGAAAAAAGAACCTCTAGTTTATGAGCATCTGCTTATGCTTAGCATTATAGGTGCATATCACACATTTAGAAAAAGTTTCCACTGAAAAAAATTAACATTAAAAAAGTCATTCTTTAGAAATTCTAGGTAATGGAATATAACTCTGTGCATAAACACTGGTTTTGGGGTTTAAATTAGTATGAAACTGAAAGAAAAATATGACTGCTCTGCCTAGGAATTCAGAATTGGCTTCTAAAGGAATTGCAGTTCACCAGGAAAAGAAAGGAGAAGGAAGTAAGAAATATATACAAATAGCTTTCATGAAAATACCTGCAATCATTGAGTATGTAGCATATGCCAGAAACCCTTTAGACACAATTTTTAATTTATGATATGAAGAACTCAATTTTTAAAATAGGCAACATTCTAATGGGCTTTGGAGGAAGATGAGATAATTTCTCACTGAGAAGATCAAAGAAGATGACAAGGAAAAATTTAGCACAGCATTTAGCCTTAAGAATTCATCAGAATCTCGGGGGGGGGCGGAGCAAGATGGCCGAATAGGAAGAGCTCCAGTCTCCAACTCCCAGCATCAGCGACACAGACGACTGGTGATTTCTGCATTTTCAACTGAGGTACTGGGGTCATCTCACTAGCGAGTGCCAGACAATCGGTGCTGGTCAGCTGCTGCAGCCTGACCAGCCAGAGCTGAAGCAGGGCGACTCATCGCCTCACCTGGGAAGTGCAAGGGGGAAGGGAATCCCTTTTCCTAGCCAGGGGAACTGAGACACACAACACCTGGAAAATCCGGTAATTCCCACCCCAATAACGCGCTTTAAGCAAACGGGCACACCAGGAGAATATATCCCTCACCTGGCCGGGAGGGTCCCATGCCCACGGAGCCTCC
>NW_012120710.1:4617682-4663851 GCF_000951035.1 Colobus angolensis palliatus | reverse complement strand
AACTACTAATAATTTTCAGCATGCCTTTTGGAAAACCCACCTGGTACTCTACTTCCTCCTGTAAAGTAAAGACAGTTATTGAGCATGCCAAAAAGTACCTTTAACCTGGAACTAATCACTAGTTTACATCTGCACAATAAAGGAATAAAGGCAATATTTTTAAATATTAAGTGTGTCAATTGTATTTTCCAAAGGTGGCTACAACAATATCTCCGGTACCATGTTCTTCTTACAATGAGACTTTGACAATTCTTCCATGAAGAGGTAAGGTGTATATACTGTCTCCTTCAAGCTATGCAGCAATAGTAACTGAAACATTAAACATTTATTATGAAGTAATATCTATGCTAGATCATATTTCTCAAATTTTAATGACCATATGACTTGCCCAGATATATTGTTAAATTGAAGTCTGTTTAGTAGGTCTAGGGAAGAGCTTCAGATTCTGCATTTCCAACAAGCTGCCAGGCAATGCATATGCTGCTGGTCCACAGTCCACACTTTGCATAGAAAGTTGACATAGGAATAGTATTTCTTTATCTAGAAGCATTCTATCTTCTTTTCTTCTTGGCAACGTGACTAAACAGCTGTTTCATAGCAAGTGGACATGTCAGGAGAGGAAGTCTATAAAAGAATGGATGACTTCTAGATGTTTCATAACTGTACCTGTAATTTGACAAGCACAAATTTGTATAATTTGGAATTCAAGAACACATGCTGACACTGTTTCTTAAAAACCTGTGAGTCATTGTTTTGTTGACCTGAAACTTCTAGAATTTCATGATGATGAAGATGAGTTAGGACTATACTTACATGCATTAAATGCTTACTATGGATAGATCACTGTGAGGTAGGTCAGACGTTCCTTGAGTGCCCATGAAATGACCAACTGCTTCTCGCAGGCTGGTAGGGGAAGAAAATCACTAATTTAAACCTTTCGTTTTATAGAGGGGATGGTAGGTAGAAAGTTCAATAGTCTAAACTGAATTGTAAATGCAGGATTGTGCAGCTGGTGCAGAGGAATTAAATTTAGAAGTATTGGTGGGTGGAGAAGAGTTCTCAAGAACATCCAGAAGTTTTTTCTAGACTAGGAAAGGTAATACCATTGACACCTAAGATGTGTCATTCAATGTCACTAAATCTTCAGTCTTTATTTCACCTCTCTAAATCATTCCTCATGCTTAGTACAATGCCTGGGCATCAGACCTGCCTTTCATCTGTAATTATATCTCCCACTAGTATGAAAAACTTGTGCAAAACTTACCTCCCACAACACACATATTTACCCAACAGAAGTTGGCATTACAGACAGAAATTGGCTCAACGTTCACAAAAAATCTCTTTTCTCTTCCTATATAAACAAGAAGACTATTTTTCCAACCTGCCTTGCCATTGGGTTGGAAACATGTAACTGAGTTCTGAGCAGTGAAATATGAATGAATGTGCTACACACCACATCTAGGCTTGGCCATTAATTTATTTGCACAGTTCCCTACTGTCTCTCTTTCTGTTTCACAAAGATGCTGGACACGCATGCTCCAGACAGTGTAACTTTAAGATGGAAACGTCTTGGATTCCTGAGTTATTCCTTGTAGAATTATAAGGAGCTGAGCTGACCCAGACAGAGCTAAGCTGCCAGGTGTCAGAGTAGCCAATTAGACAAGAAGCAAAAATGAAAATAACAGTGAAACCTTTAATCACTTACAGGGATAGCATAAGCAAGAGGCTAACCTGAAGAAAATGCTGACTCCTCCTGATCAATTTTTTTCCATGGACCAGCACCAGTCAAGAATTAGCAGGAGTAGCATAGATATGGTATTCAGCTCAATCCTGAAGGAGATTCCAAAAAAGGCTCTTGGGATTTTATGGACCCTGGAGCAAGGGGAAAGGAAAAGGGAAAGGGCTGGGAGTGCAAAAGTCCTGAATATTGAGTTACGGTGGAGCAACATTTCTTCAAGTTTGATTCTTCAGCTCTTTAATAAGGAGGTCTCAGCAGAGGCACCTGAGGAAGGCCTCAGCTGAAGGCCTCCTGTAAAGAAGCTTCCAAATGGAGGCATCTGATCTAGGAATGATGATATGCGTAGGAGCAAAGTCAGCCGGGGACCCTGAGTCCTCGACTGAAACCTCCTTCAAAGATTGTATTTGCCACACCAAGACTGACGTGGGGAGGGCAGCTTTTGTGACTGCCTATTGTTTGGCATGAAAAAAAAAAAATCACATGTAGATTTTTAGCTAGGAGTTTTAGCCAGACTCCTTAAGAGTGGCCAAAGGGAACCATTTGAATTAGACTGTGATATGAGAAAGAAACAAATCTTTACTGAATTAAATCACTAGAACTTTGGAGTTTACTTGTTAGCACAGCATAGCCCAGTTTATCCTGACTATTATAATATTGTCCTTAATGAAAGTTTAGGATGTAATGTCTACAAAGTAGTCCTGTCACTAGAAAAATGACCCTAGTTCTCAACATAAAAGAGATAATGGGAAAGTGATAGATAAAAATCAGAGAAATAGTTCATGTTTTTTATATCTTCCTCCCACTCCTGTTTCTTAGATAATATATAAATCTTGATTCCTGCAGCTTATCTATCTTCCACTCCTCTTGGGATGCCAATAAGGATAAAACTGCAGCAACCATTGAAGTCCAGCCAAATGACAAATTTGCTACCGTAACAATTGAAAAACAAATTATATCTCATGACAAAAGGCCTAGCATATGCTTAAAATATTTGAATAGGTGTTCCCCAGTTACACAGAAACTGGAAAACTAAATTACGCTAAAGATTATGACTAGAGTTTCTCGAGTCAGGGACTATATCCGTGTATGTAACCTTATCACAAATAGTATTTCCTGCTGCTCTCTGGAGACTAGAGCCACATATAGAATAATGATACTGTCATGAAAGATGACAGATTTTGTAAGAAACCTGAAGCACTAATGAAAAAAATCAGTAGAGACATTATCTAACAACTAATGTGTACAGAAATCTTGGGGTAACATTTCTTTTTGTTTGAAAATAAGACATCTTTTCTTCTTGGTGGATGATTGAGGTAGTGGCCATTATAGTTATTTACCAAATATTTCCAGCTCCTCTTTTTCAAGGTAAATGGTAGGGCTGCGTGTTCACATCTCCTCTGAAGTAAAGTATGACAATATGACTTGCTGTCGTTAATGGTATATAAGTAGAAATAATAAGTTTACTGCTGAATAGAAGCTTAAGAGACAATGCATGATTTACTATCATCCTCTCCTTCTGACACAGCGAGCATAGGGCAGGTGTTGAGATGAGGTCTTCATCGGCCTGAGTCCCTTAGCGACTATGACAGCAGACCTCCTACCAATCTACACTAGACAGATGGCATGAGTGAAAAAAAACCTTTTGCTAGGCTAAACAAATTAGATATAATTTGCTACCATGCTATAACTTTGTCTATCCTGGGATTATTATTTTTGCTTTTAACCAGCCCATAAAAGAAAAAATCATCTGCAAGTAATGGAAGGAGAAAATAGGTCAGAAACTAAGACTGAACCTTATTCGTTAGCAGCTGGGCAACACTTAGAAAAGTAGGCATATGCTTTACATGAAACCTCCTCTTCACTCTCACTAAGGCATCCCAAATTTTGCCTCTGAAAGTTCAGTCAAAATGTTTATATCAATAGAGTGCATAATGTTAAACTTTGGATCCAATAACCCTGGGCATAGCTCTTTTGAGGAGAAAGCCTTTTAGTAAATCTAAATTCCCACACACTGTACAATGACCAAATAGATTTATCATTCTCTATTGTTCACTTTTCTATACATTTGTTCATTGTCATATAGTTGACAGTTACTAAAATAAACAGAAAATGTTCAGGACAAGGTATTTTTAATGAGAATTATCCACCAAGAAAGATGAGGTATGTTATTCTCCAGATGGGGGCGGAGGACTTGTTCCCCCTACACCTTACAGGAACACCAAATTTAACAACCATCTACACAAAAATATGTATACTATAAGAACCAAAAATCAGGTGAGCAATCACAGTACCTCTAGTTAACTTTATTTTACTGAAATAGGTACTGAAAAGGGCAGATAAAGACAGTTTTGAATTGCCATTGCCACTCCTTTCCTACCTCCAAGCAGTGGCTGCATGGCACACAGAATCTGTATGCTGGGAAGGGAGAGTGTAATGATTGTGAGACTTTGCATTGAACTTGATGCTGCTCTATCACAGTGGAAAGCAGAATCTTGCTGTACTTAGCTAATGCTTGCCCATGGAGGGAACATTTGGACGAGCGAGACACAGGGAAATTGCCTATCTTAGCAGTTGGAACTTGAGTTTCAGCAAGCCTTGCCACCTGGGACTGAAGTGCTCTGGGGCCCCACATAAACTTGAAAGGCAGTCTAGGCCACGAAGACTGCAATTTCTAGATGAGTCCTAGTGCTTTGAGGACTACAATTCCTAGATAAGTCCTAGTGCTTTGAGCTGGGCTCAAAGTCATTGTACTGGGAGGCCCAAGAACCACTGAGACACCAGCCAGGGCAGTTAAGAGGGTGTTTAGAGTGTTTGCCCTCCCCCAACCCCAGGCTGCACAGCTCACAGCTCCAAAGGAGACCCCTTCCTTCCACTTGAGAAAAAGGAAGGGTAAAGTGAACTTTAACTTACAACTTGGATACCAGTTCAGTTACAATAAAATAGGGCACTGGTCAGAGTCATGAAGCCCCATTCCTTGCCTTGGCTCCTGGACAACATTTCTAGACATACCCTGGGACAGAAGTTAACATGCTGCCTTGAAGAGAAGAACCCAGTCATGGCAGGACTCATCACCTGCTTACTAAAGAGCCCTTGGACCTTGAATCATCAGCAATAGTACCCAAGTAGTATGCCATTAGCCTTGGGTGAGACAGAAACTCACTGGTTTCAGGTGAGGCACAGCACACTCCCAGCTGTGGTGGCTGTGGAGAGATGCCCCATCTGCTTGAGAAAAACAGAGGGAAAAGTAAAGAGGACTTCGTCTTGTACCTTAGATATCAGGTTGGCCACAATAGGGTAGAAAACCAGGCAGGCTCTTGAGGTTCCTGATTATAAGCCTTTGCACTTGGACAGCATTTCTGGACCTGCCCTGGGCCAGGGGGCAGCCTGGAAGAGTGAATCCCAGGCTTGACAACATTCACCACAAGCTGACTGAAGAACCCTTGGACTTTAAGTGAACACTGGTGGAAGCCTGACAGTACTCTCCATGAGCCTGTGGTGGTGGTGGCCATAGGGTGAGGCTCCCTTGCCTAGGAAAAGGGAAGGGAATAGTGAGAAGGACTTGTTACATGGTTTGAAAGCCAGCTCAGCAGTAGTACCACAGAACATTAAGTAGATTTTAAAGGTCTTTTTACTCTACTCCTTGACTTCTAGATGGCATTTCTGGACCCACCTGGAGCCTGGGGAGCTCACCACTCTAAATGGAAAAAGATAAGGTTGTCTGGCTTTACCACCTGCAGATTGTACAGCCCCAGGGTCTTTTGTAAACAAAAGTGGTAGCAAGGTGGTAGTTACAGTGGTAGGACTTTGGGAGGCCAAGGCAGGCAGATCACTTGATGTCAAGAGTTCAAGACCAGCCTGCCCAACATGGTGAAACACATCTCTACCAAAAAATACAAAAATTAGCCAGGCATGGTGGTGGACTGCTGTAGCTATTCAGCTATTCAGGGAGGTTGAGGTGGGAGAATTGCTTGAACCCATGGGGCAGAGGTTGCAGTGAGCCAAGATCATGCCACTGCACTCCAGCCTGGGCAACAGAATGAGACCCTGTCTCAAAAGATAAAAATAAAAGATTAAAAACAATCAACCAAGGCTCAGCACAGTGGCTCACACCTGTAGTCCCAGCACTTTGGGAGGCTGAGACGGGCAGATCACTTGAGCCCAGGAGTTCAAGACCAGGAACAGCAACCTAGCAAAACCCCACCTCTACTAAAAAAAAAAAAAAAAAAAAAAAATCAGCTAAGCATGGTGGTATGCACGTATAGTCCCAGCTACTCAGGAGGTTGAAGTAGGAAGGTGGCTTGAGCTTGGCAGGTGGAGGTTGCGATGAGCTGAGATCACACCACTGCATTCCAGTCTGGGTGACAGAGGCAAGTCCTGTCAGAAAAAAAAAAAATAGAATCAAGCAGAAATTCTGGAATTGGAAAATGCAAATGACATACTGAAGAATGCATCAGAGTCTTTTAATAGCAGAATTGATCAAGCAGAAGAAAGACTTAGTGGGTTTGAAGAGAGGCTATTTGAAAATACAGTCAGAGGAGACAAAAGAAGAACAGAATTAGGAGGAAAGAAGCACGTCTACAAGCTCTTAAAAAATAGCCTCAAAAGGGCAAATTTAAGAATTATTGGCCTTAAAGGGAAGGTAAAGAAAGAAAGAAAGGTAGAACATTTATTCAACGGGTTTATAACAGAGAACTTGCCAAACCTAGAGAAAGACATCAATATCCATGCACAAGAAGGTTACAGAACACCAAGCAGATTTAACCCAAAGAAGACTATGTCAAGGCATTTAATAATCAAACCCCCAAAGACCAAGGTTAAGGAAAGAATCCTTAAAGCAACAAAAGAAAAAAAAAATGCCATACAATGGAGCTCTAATACATCTAGCGTGGACTTTTCAGTGGAAACCTTATAGGCCAGGAGAGAGTGGTACCACATATTCAAAATGCTAAAGGAAAACAACAATCAAAAAAAACCTGTTACCCTAGAATACTATGTTCTGTAAAAATATCCTTCAAACATAAAGGAGAAATGAAGACTTTTCCATACAAACAAAAGCTGAAAAACTTAACACCAGACCTGTCTTACATAAAATGCTAAAGGAAATATTTCAATCAGAAAAAAAAAGGACATTAATGAGGAATAATAAATCATCTGAAGCTACAAACCTCACTGGTAATAGTAAGTACACAGGAAAAAACACAGAATGTTTTAACACTGTGATACGTAAATTATTCTTAAGTAGAAAGATTAAATGATGAACCAATCAAAAATAGCTATAACAGATTAAGATGGTAGAAAGGAGTAAGAACTAGCTTGCAGCTCCCACTTGGACAGAGTATCATGTAGAGACTCACACTGTAAATTTTTGTGCTGAGAACTATTGCAGAAACATACCATGAAAGCTGAGAGAATCCACAAACCCTTTAAAGGAACTGGATCACCCCTGCAGGCTCCCTGAGACACTGAAAAACTGTGAGTCTGCTTGCTTTCTCAACAGAGAGGTTCATATTCTTGGGCAAGTTTTCAGCCCTTGTCACTGGCTGCCTGGAAATAAATTTGGTGCTATTGGGGAAGTGTGGTGGGAGGGAGATCAACTTTTAGGATTGCAGGCTGCATGGGAGTGAGATGGGGCCTGTGGTTGCTGGCTTTCCCTCACTTCCCTGGGGACCTGTATGACTCAGCAGAGGCAACCATAATCCCCCTGAGAATATAACTCCATTGGACTGGGAACCACACCCCCATCCCCCATAGCAGCCTAAGCAAGCCCAGCCCAATGACAGGTTGAACTCAGACACACCTATCCCTGCCCCCACTTGATGGTCTTTCTCTGCCCTCCCTGGTATCCAAAACAAATGTCATAATACTTTGGGAGCTCTATGGCCCTGCCCACCACCTGAGAAACCTGAATACTTAATCAGGTGTCCTTAGGGCAAGTCTACATCCTCCCTATGGGACTGCAGTTGATGCACTCTTGAAAGCACCATCTCCTGGCTGAAGGCCAACCAATACAAAACCAGCACAGTAAACAAATATACAACCAAGGACCCTCACAGAGCCCATTTCACTCTCCTGCTACCTTCGCCAGAGCAAGTGCTGGTATCCATGGCTGCAAGACCTGAAGATGGATCACATTGCAGGACTCTTTGCAGACACTCCCCAACACCACCAGCCCAGAGTCTGGTAGCTCTGCTGTGTGGCTAGACTGAGAAAAGCAAAAATAATCACTAATGTTTAGCTCTGAAAAATCTCCATTGCTACAAGAAGGAGGAGAACACCACATCAAGTGAGCATCCTGTGATACAAAAGAATCTGAACAGCAGCTCTTGAATGCCAGATCTTCCCTCTGACATAGTCTACCCAAATGAGAAGAAACCAGAAAAATAATTCTGGTAATTTGAGAAAACAAGGTTCTTCAACACCACCAAAAGATCACACCAGCTCACCAGCAATGGATCCAAACCAAGGCAAAATATCTGAATTGCCATAAAAAGAATTCAGAAGGTTGATAATTAAGCTAATCAAGGAGGCACCAGAGAAAGGTGAGTCCAATTTAAAGAAATCAAAAATATAATACAGGATATGAAAGGAAAATTCTTCAGTAAAATACATAGCATAAATAAAAAAGAATCACAACTTCTGGAAATTAAGGACACATGGAAATGCAAAATTCACTGGAAAATCTCAGCAACAGAATTGAACAAGCAGAATAATGAACTTCAGAGTGTGAAGACAAGGCTTTGGAATTAACCCAATCCATCAAAGACAAAGAAAAAAGAATTTTTAAAAAATTAATAAAGACTACAAGAAGTTTGTGACCATTTTAAACATCCAAATCTAAGAATAATTGTTGTTCTTGAGGAAGAAGAGAAATCTAAAATTTTAGAAAACATATTTGATGGAATAATTGAGGAAAACTGCCCCAGCCTTGCTAGAGATCTAGACATCCAAATACAAGAAGCTCAAAAAACACCTAAAGTCATCACAAAAGGATCATTGCCTAGGCACATGATCAACAGGTTATCTAAGGTCAAGACAAAGTAAAGAATCTTAAGAGTTGTGAGGCAAAAGCATCAGGTAACCTATAAAGGAAAACCTATCAGATTGACAGCAGATTTCTCAGCAGAAAAGGAACTGAGGTCCTATTTTTAGCCTCCTTAAACAAAATAATTATCAGCCAAAAATTTTATATCCAACCAAACTAGGTTTCATAAATGAAGGAAAAATACAGTCTTTCCCAAACAAATAAATGCTGAGAGAATTCACCACTACCAAGCCAGCCCTACAGAACTGCTAAAAGATCCAAATCTTGAAATAAATCCTCAAAATACACCAAAATAGAACATCCTTAAAGCATAAATCTCACAGGACCTTTATAACAATAACATAATGAAAAGAAAACAAAGTATTCACACAACAAATAGCATAATGAATAGAATAATACCTCATATTTCAATACTAACATTGAATGTAAATGTCCTAAATGCTCCACCTGAAAGATACAGAATGGCAGAATGGATAAGAATTCACAAACCAAGTGTTTGCTGTCTTCAGGAAACTCACCTAACACATAAGTACTCACAAAAACTTAAAGTAAACGGGTAGAAAAAGATATTCCATGCAAATGGACACCAAAAGTGAGCAGGAGTAGCTTTTTTATATCAGACAAACTTTAAAGCAACAGCTGTTAAGAAAGACAAAGAGGGATGTTATATAATGACAAAAGGACTAGTCCAACAGAAAAATATCACAATTCTAAATACATATGGAGCTAACTTTGGAGCTTTCAATGTAAAACAGTTACTTCTAGACATAAGAAATGAGATAGCAGATTCCATTCCAAGATGTTCAAATAAGAACAGCTCCAGTCAGAAGCTCCCAGCACGACTGACACAGAAGATGGGTGATTTCTGCATTTTCAACTGAGGTACCTGGTTCATCTCATTGGGACCAGTTGGACAGTGGGTGCAGCCCACAGAGGGTGAGCCAAAGCAGAGTAGGGCATCACCTCACCCGGGAAGTGCAAGGGGTCAAGGGATTTATCTTTCCTAGCCAAGGGAAACCGTGACAGACTGTACCTGAAAAAATGGGACACTGCTGCCCAAATACTGTGCTTTTCCCATGGTCTTAGCAACCAAGAGACAAGGAGATTCTCTTCTGTGCATGGCTCAGTGAGTCCCATGCCCATGGAGCCTTGCTCACTGCTAACGCAGCAGTCTGAGATCGACCTGCAAGGTTGCAGCCTGATGGGGGCAGAGGCATCCGCCATTGCTGAGATTTGAGTAGGTAAGCAAAGCAGCCAGGAAATTCAAAATGGGTGGACCCCACTACAGCTCATCAAGGCCTACTGACTCTGTGGGTAGGGCATAGCTTAACAAAAGCCAGCAGAAACTTCTGCAGACTTAAACGTACCTGTCTGACAGCTCTGAAGAGAGCAGTGGTTCTCCCAGCATGGCGTTTGAGCTCAGAGAATGGGCAGACTGCCTCCTCCAGTGGGTCCCTGACCCTCAAGTAGCCTAACTGGGAGACATCTACCAGTAGGGGCCAACAGACACCTCATACAGGTGGGTGCCTCTCTAGGACGAAGTTTCCAGAGGAAGGATCGGAAGGCAATATTTGCTGTTCTGCAATATTTGCTGTTCTGCAGCCTCTATTGCTGGTACCCAGGCAAACAGGGTCTGGAGTGGACCTCCAGCAAACTCCAACAGACCTGCAGTTGAGGGACCTGACTGTTAGAAGGAAAACTGAGAAACAGAAAGAAATAGCATCAACATCAACAAAAAGGAAATCCACACCAAAACTCCATCTGTAGGTCACCAACATCAAAGAACAAAGATAGATAAAACCACAAAGATGGAGAGAAAGCAGAGCAGAAAAGCTGAAAATTCTAAAAACCAGAGCACCTCTTCTCCTCCAAAGGGTCACAGCTCCTCGCCAGCAACAGAACAAAGCTGGAAGGAGAATGATTTTGATGAGTTCACAGAAGTAGGCTTCAGAAGGTCGGTAATAAACTTCTCTGAGCTAAAGGAGCATGTTCTAACTCATTGCAAGGAAGCTAAAAACCTTGAAAAAAGGTTAGACAAATGGCTAAGTAGAATAAACAGTGTAGAGAAGATCTTAAATGACCTGATGGAGCTGAAAACCAGGGGACAAGGACTTTGTGACGCACACACAAGCTTCAATAGCCAACTTGATCAAGTGGAAGAAAGGATATTACTCATTGAAGATCAAATTAATGAAATAAAGCAAGAAGACAAGTTTAGAGAAAAAAGAGTAAAAAGAAATGAGCAAAGCCTCTAAGAAATGTGGAACTACATGAAAAGACCAAATGTGTGTTTGACTGGTGTACCTGAAAGTGATGAGGAGAATGGAACCAAGTTGGAAAACACTCTTCAGGATGTTATCCAGGAGAACTTCCCCAATCTAGCAAGGCAAGCCAACATTCAAATTGAGGAAATACAGAGACTACAAAGATACTCCTTGAGAAGAGCAATCCCAAGACATGTAATTGTCAGATTCACAAAAGTTGAAATGAAGGAAAAATGTTAAGGGCAGCCAGAGAGAAAAGTCAGGTTACCCACAAAGGAAAGCCCATCAGACTAACAGTGGATATCTTAGCAGAAACTCTACAAGCCAGAAGAAAGTGGGGGCCAGTATTCAACATTCTTAAAGAAAAGAATTTTCAACCCAGAATTTCAAATCCAGCCAAACTAGATTTCATAAGTGAAGGAGAAATAAAATCCTTTATAAACAAGCAAATCCTGAGAGATTTTGTCACCACCAGGCCTGCCTTACAAGAGCTCCTGAAGAAAGCACTAAACAGGGAAAGGAACAACTGGTAGCAGCCACCGCAAAAACATGCCAAATTGTAAAGACCAATGATAATATGAAGAAGCTGCACCAATTAATTGGCAAAATAACCAGTTAACATCATAATGACAGAATCAAATTCACATGAAAGAATATTAACCTTAAATGTAAATGGGCTAAGTGCCCCAATTAAAGGACACAGACTGGAAAACTGGATAAAGAGTCAAAGCCCATCAGTGTGCTATATTCAGGAGACCCATCTCATGTGCAGAGACACAAATACACTCAAAATAAAAGGATGAAGGAAGATCTACCAAGCAATGGAAAGCAAAAAAAAAGCAGGAGTTGCAATCCTAGTCTTTGATAAAACAGATTTTAAACCAAAAAAGATCAAAAGAGACAAAGAAGAGCCTTACATAATGGTAAAGGAATCAATCGAACAAGAAGAGCTAACTATCCTAAATATATATGCACCCAATACAGGAGCACCCAGATTCATAAAGCAAGTCTTTGGAGACCTACAAAGGGACTTAAACTCCCCCACAATAGTAATGGGAAACTTTAACACCCAACTGTCAATAGTAGACAGATCAACGAGACAGAAGGTTTACAAGGATATCCAGAACTTGAACTCACCTCGGCACCAAGCAGACCTAATAGACATCTACAGAACTCTCCACTCCATCAACAGAATATACATTCTTCTTAGCACCACATTGCACTTATTCTAAAATTGACTACATAATTGGAAGTAAAGCACTCCTCAGCAAATGTAAAAGAACAGAAATCACAACAAACTGTCTCTCAGACCACAGTGCAATCAAATTAGAAGTCAGGATTAAGAAGCTTACTCAAAACCACACAACTACATGGAAAATGAACAACTTGCTCCTGAATGACTGGGTAAATAACAAAATTAAGGCAGAAATAAATATGTTTTTTGAAACCAATGAGAATGAAGACATCACCTGCAAGAATCTCTGGGACTCATTTAAAGCAGTATGTAGATGGAAATTTGTAGCACTAACTGCCCACAAGAGAAAGCAGGAAAGAAGTAAAATTGACACCCTAACATCACAATTAAAAGAACTAGAGAAGAAAGAGCAAACAAATTCAAAAGCTAGCAGAAGGCAAGAAATAATGAAGATCAGAGCAGAACTGAAGGAGATAGAGACACAAAAATCCCTTCAAAACAATCAATGAATCCAGGAGCTGGTTTTTTGAAAAGATCAACAAAACTGATAGACCACTAGCAAGACTAATAAAGAAGAAAAGAGAGAAGAATCAAATAGATGCAATAAAAAATGGTAAAGGGAATATCACCACCAATCCCACAGAAATACAAACCACCATCAGAGAATGCTATAAACACCTCTACACAAATAAACTAGAAAATCTGGAAGAAATGGATACATTCCTGGACACATACACCCTCCCAAGACTAAACCAGGAAAAAGTTGAATCTCTGAATAGAACAATAACAGGCTCTGAAATTGAGGCAATAATTAATAGCCTACCAATCAAAAAAAGTCCAGGACCAAATGGGTTCACAGCCAAATTCTACCAGAGGTACAAAGAGGAGCTGGTACCATTCCTTCTGAAATGGTACCAGAAAAAGAGGGAATTCTCCCTAACTCATTTTATGAGGCCAGCATCATCCTGATACCAAAGCCTGGCAGAGGCAGAACAAAAAAAGATAATTTTAGACCAATATCCCTGATGAACATTGATGCAAAAATCCTCAATAAAACACTGGCAAACCAAATCCAGCAGTGCATCAAAAAGTTTATCCACCACAATCAAGTTGGCTTCATTCCTGGGATGCAAGGCTGATTCAACATACACAAATCAATAAACGTGATCCATCACATAAACAGAACCAATGATAAAAACCACATGATTCTCTCAATAGATGCAGAAAAGGCCTTTGACAAAATTCAACAGCCCTTCCAGCTAAAAACTCTCAATAAACTAGGTATTGATGGAACATATCTCAAAATAATAAGAACTATTTATGACAAACCCACAGCCAAAATCATACTGAATGGACAAAAAAAAGGAAGTGTTCTCTTTGAAAACTGGCACAAGACAAGGATGCCCTCTCTCACCACTCCTATTCAACACAGTGTTGGAAGTTCTGGCTAGGGCAATCAGGCAAGAGAAATAAATAAAGGGTATTCAATTAGGAAAAGAGGAAGTCAAATTGTCCCTGTTTGCAAATTTAGAAAACCCCATCGTCTCAGCCCAAAATCTCCTTAAGCTGATAAGCAACTTCAGCAAAATCTCAGGATACAAAATCAATGTGCAAAAATCACAAGCATTCCTATACACCAATAACAGACAAACAGGTAGCCAATCATGAGTGAACTCCCATTCACAATTGCTGCAAAGAGAATAAAATACCTAGGAATCCAACTTGCAAAGGATTTGAAGGACCTTTTCAAGGGGAACTACGAACCACTGCTCAATGAAATAAAAGAGGACACAAACAAATGGAAGAACTTTCCATGCTCATGAATAAGAAGAATCAATATCATGAAAATGGCCATACTGCCCAAGATTCAATGTCATCCCCATCAAGCTACCAATGACTTTCTTCACAGAATTGGAAAAAAAAAAAAAGTACTTTAAAATCCACATGGAACCAAGAAAGAGCCCACATTGCCAAGACAATTCTAAGCAAAAAGAACAAAGCTGGAGATATCACACTACCCGACTTCAAACTATACTACAAGGCTACAGTAACCAAAACAGCATGGTACTGGTACCAAAACAAATATGTAGACCAAAGGAACAGAACAGAAGCCTCAGAAATAACACCGCACATCTACAACTATCTGATCTTTGACAAACCTGACAAAAACAAGAAATGGGGAAAGGATTCCCTATTGAATAAATGGTGCTGGGAAAACTGCCTAGCCATATGTAGAAAGCTGAAACTGGATCCCTTCCTTACAACTTATACAAAAATTAATTCAAGATGGATGAAAGA
The DNA here is from genome assembly GCF_000951035.1 of Colobus angolensis palliatus. Classification (NCBI taxonomy): domain Eukaryota; kingdom Metazoa; phylum Chordata; class Mammalia; order Primates; family Cercopithecidae; genus Colobus; species Colobus angolensis. The sequence continues at coordinate 4,649,314 of NW_012120710.1, read as the reverse complement.
CTTAAATGTTAGACCTAAAACCATAAAAACCCTAGAAGAAAACCTAGGCAATACCATTCAGGACATAGGCATGAGCAAGGACTTCATGACTAAAACAACAAAAGCAATGGCAACAAAAGCCAAAATAGACAAATGGGATCTAATTAAACTAAAGAGCTTCTGCACAGCAAAAGAAACTACCATCAGAGTGAACAGGAAACTTACAGAATAGGAGAAAATTTTTGCAATCTACCTATCTGACCAAAGGCTAATATCCAGAATCTACAAAGAACTTAAATTCACGAGGAAAAAAACAACCCCATCAAAACTTGGGCAAAGAATATGAACAGACACTTCTCAATAGAAGACATTTATGCAGCCAAAAGACACATGAAAAATTGCTCATCATCACTGGTCATCAGAGAAATGAAAATCAAAACCACAATGAGATACCAACTCACGCCAGTTAGAATGGTCATCATTAAAATGCCAGGAAACAACAGATGCTGGAGAGGATATGGAGAAATAGGAACACTTTTACACTGTAGGTGGGACTGTAAATTAGTTCAACCATTGTGGAAGACAGTGTGACGATTCCTCAAGGATCTAGAACTAGAAATACCATTTGATCCAGCCATTCCATTACTGGGTATACACCCAAAGGATTATAAATCATGCTACTATAAAGACACATGCACATGTATGTTTATTGCGACACTATTCACAACAGCAAAGACTTGGGACCAATCCTAATGTCTATCAATGATAGACTGGATTAAGAAAATGTGGCACATACACACCATGAAATACTATGCAGCCATAAAAAAGGATGATTCATATCCTTTGCAGGAATATGGATAAAGCTGGAAACCATCATTCTGAGCAAACTATCACAAGGACAGAAAACCAAAGACCACATGTTCTCTCTCATAGGTGGAAATTGAACAATGAGAACACTTGGACACAGGGTGGGGAGCACCACACACCAGGGCTTGTCAAGGGGTGGGGGACTGGGAGAGGGATAGTATTAGGAGAAATACCTAATGTAAATGATGAGTTGATGGGTGCAGCCAACCAACATGGCACACGTATATCTATGTAACAAACCTGCACGTTGTGCACATGTACCCTAGAACTTAAAGTATAGTAAGAAAAAAAAATTAAATAAAAAATTTTACAAAAGAAATGAGATAACACAATAATAGTGGGGGATTTCAATACTCCACTGACAGCACTAAAGACGTCATCAAGACAGACAGTCAACAAGCAAACAATGGACTTAAACTGTACTTTACAACAGATGGACTTAACAGATATTTACAGAACATTCCACACAACAGCTGTAGAATATACATTCTATTCATCAGCACATGGATCATTTACCAAAATAGACCATATCATAGGCCACAAAGCAAGTCTCAGTAAATTTTAGAAAATCAAAATTAAATCAAGTACAAACAACAATGAAATAAAACTGAAAATCAGCTCCAAAAAGAATCCTCAAAACCATGCCAATACATGGAAATTAAATAACCTGCTCCTGCATAATCATTGGGTAAGCAATAAAATAAAGACAAAAATTTAAAAATTCTTTGAACTGAATATTAATAGTGACATTATCTATCAAAATCTCTGGAATACAGCAAAAATGGTGCTAAGAGGAAAGCTTAGAGCATTAAATGCCTGTATCAAAAAGTCTGAAAGAGCACAAATAGACAATGTAAGGTCACACATCACAAAACTGGAGAAACAGAAACAATCCAAACCCAAACCCAGCAGAAGAAAAGAAATAACAAAGATCAGAACAGAACTAATTAAAATTGAAACAAAAAATTACAAAAGGTAAATTTTTAAAATGATTCTTTGAAAAGGTAAATAAAATTTGTAGACCATTAGCGAGATTAACCAAGAAAAGAAGAGAGAAGATCCAAATAAACTCAATTAGAAATGAAATGGGAGATATTACAACTGATACCACAGAAATACAAAAGATTATTTAAGGCTACTGTGAACACCTGTATATACATAAACTAGAAAACCTTGATGAGATGGATAAATTTCTGGTAATATGCAACCCTCCTAGATTAAACCAGGAAGATATAGAATCTCCAAACAGACTGATAACAAGCAGTGAGACTTAAATGGTAATTTTAAAAATTGCCAACAACAACAACAAAAAAGTCCAGGACTAGATAGACAACTGAGTTTTATCAGACACTCAAAGAAGAGTTGGTACCAATTTTATTGACACCATTCCAAAAGATAAAGAAAGAGAGAATCCTCCCTAAACCTTTCTATGAAGCCAGTATCCCCCAGATACCAAAACCAGGAAAAGACATGACAAAAAAAGAAAACTGAAGACCAATATCCCTGATGAATACAGATGCAAAAATCCTCAACAAAATACTAGCAAACCAAATCCAACAGCATATCAAAAAATAATCCACCATGATCAAGTGGGTTTCATACCAGGGATGCAGGGGTGGTTTAATATACATAAGTCAATAAATGTGATACACCACATGAACAGTTTTAAAATCAAAAAATCACATGATCATCTTAATAGATGCAGAAAAAGCATTTGACAAAATTCAGCATCCCTTTATGATTAAAACCCTCAGAACAATTAGCATTGTTAGGGCTAATTGAAGGGACACACGTTAAGGTAATAAAAGACATTTATGACAAACCCACTGCCAACATTCTACTGAATTGGAAAAAGTTTAAAGCATTCCCCTTGAGAACTAGAATGAGGCATGGATGCCCACTTTCATCTCTTCTATTCAACATAATACTGGAAGTCCTAGCTGGATGAGAGAAAGAGATAAAGGGCATCCAGCTTGGCAAAGAAGTCAAACTGTCACTGTTTGCTGATGATATGATCACATACTTAGAAAACCCTAAAACCCTAAAGACTCATTCAAAAAGTTCCTAGAACTGGTAAATGAACTCAGCAAAGTTTTAGGGTACAAAATTAATGTGCACAAATCAGTAAGCTCTGCTATACACCAACAGCAGCCAAGCTGAGAATCAAATCAAGAATTCAACTCCTTTCACAATAGCTGCAAAATAAAAATAAAATACTTAGGAAAACACCTAACCAAGGACATGAAAGACTTCTACAAGGAAAACTACAAAACACTGCTGAAGGAAATCATAGATGATACCAACAAATGAAAACACATTTCATGCTCATGGATGGGTAGAATCAATATTGTGAAAATGACCATACTGCCCAGAGCGATCCACAAATTCAATGCAATTCCCATCAAAATACCACTATCATTCTTCACGAAAAGTTAAGAAGTGGAGAGACAAGTTAAGGTGTAGTTTTTATTAGGTTTCTTTTTGCTTGTTTGTTCATTTGTTTATTGAATCAGTGTTATCATCAGCTTAAAATAACGGATTATAAGATAGTATTTGCAAGCCTCATGGTAACCTCAAATCAAAAAACATTTAGCAGATACACAAAAAATTAAAAGCAAGAAATTAAATCATACCACCAGAGAAAATCACCTTCACTAGAAGAAAGATAGGAAAGAACTATATGGCAATAAATATTTTATACATAAAATAAAATACCTATGAATTAACTGAAAAAGTGAGAGATCTTTACAATGAAACAGAAATAATAATCCTAAAATTTACGTGGGACCACAAAAGACCCATAATAGCCAAAGTTATCCTGACCAAAAAGAACAAAGCTGGAGGAATCACATTACCTGTCTTCAAATTATACTACAGAGATATAGTGACAAAAATGGCATGATACCTGCATAACTGGTCGATGGTCTATGATATATAGACCAGTGAAACAGAATAGAGAACCCAGAAATAAATCCATACATTTACACTGAACTCATTTTTGAGAAAGGTGCCAAGAACATGCACAGGGGAAAGGACAGTCTCTTCAATAAATGGGAAAATTAAACATCCATATGCAGAAGAATGACACTAGACCTCCTAGCTATCGCAAAATACAAAAATAAAATTAAAATGGATTAAATACTTAAACCTAAGACTACGAACTATGAAACTACTACAAGAAAAAAAAGTGAGTACTCTCTTCAGAACATCGGAGTGGGTAAAGATTTCTTGAGTAGTACCCCACAAGCACAGGCAATCAGCGCAAAAATGAACAAATGGGATAACTTCAAATTAAAAAGCTTCCTCACAGCAAAGAAACAATCAACAAAGTGAAGAGACTACCCACAGAATGGCAGAAAATATTTGCAAAATATCCATCTGAGAAGGGATTAATAACCAGAATATATTATAAGCTCAAACAACTCTATTGGGAAATATCTAATAATCTGATTTAAAATTGGCAAAAGATCTGAACAGACATTTCTGAAAAGAAGACATCAAGTGACAAACAGGTATAGGAAAAGATGCTCAATGTCACTGATCATCAGAGAAATTAAAATCAAAATTACAATGAGATATAATCTCACTTCAGTTTCAATGACTTTTATCCAAGAGACAGGCAATAACAAATGCTGGTGATGAAATAGAGAAAGGGGAATCCTTGTACACTTTTGGTGAGAATTTAAATTAGCATAACCACTGTGGAGAACAGTTTGGAGCTTCCTCAGAAAAGGAAAAATAGAGTTACTAAAGGATCCAGCTATCCCATTCCTAACTACATATCCAAAAGAAAGGAAATCATAATATTGAAGAGGTGTTTGCACTCTCATATTTAGGGCAGCGATATTAATAGCCAAGATTTGGAAGAAACCTAAGTGTCCATCAACATATGAATGGATAAAGAAAATGTGGTACATATACACAATAGAGTACCAGTTTGCCATAAAAAAAGAATGAGATCCAGTCATTTGCAACAACACAGATGGAACTGGAGATCAGTATGTTAAGTGAAATAAGCCAAGCACAGAAAGACAAACATTGCATGTTCTCATTTATCTTTGGGAGCTAAAAATTAAAACAATTGAATTCATGGGGATAGAAAGTAGAGGGACGGTTGCCATGCCAGAGGCTGGGAGGAATAGTGAGGGTGGGAGTGGGGAGGAAGTGGAGATGATTAATTGATACCAAGAAATAGTTGGAAAGAATAAGACCCAGTATTTGCTAGCACTACTGGGTGATTGATTTTTTAAAAAATTATACATTTAAATTGGCTAAAAATTTATAATCTGATTGTTTGAAACTCAAAGGATAAATGCTTAAGGTTATGGATATCCCATTTGTCCTGATGGGATTATTGTGCATTGCATGCCTGTATCAAAATATATCGTGTAACTCATAAACATATGCACCTACTATGTACACATAAGAATTTAAAAAATTTTAAAAGAAATATGCAATAGTTTGCTTTCCTTGTTTCCTAATTATTTTTTGTTTGGTTTCTGTGAGAGCTTATCTTAAGAATTGAACTCTGAGACAATGTGTATTCAGTGTCAAATATCCAAATGAAAATGTAATAATTCAGTTGGTTTTCAAATATCTTTCAATAGCAGTAAATATATGAGATGCTGTAAACCTCAGATGACATGTTTTCAGATTTAGAGGGTAAGAGCAAACAATCGTCATCTTTTGAAGCAGAAGCAAGTCAGAATTACTGTAAAATAAGTGGGAGTACTCATAGGCAGAAGTACTTGATTTAAAGTGTGTTTCTAACGAGACATGGTTTTTCTTTTTTTTTTTTGAGATGCAATTTCGCTCTTATTGCCCAGTCTGGAGTACAATGGCACAATCTCGGCTCACCGCAACCTCCGCCTCCCGGGTTTAAGTGATTCTCTTGCCTCAGCCTTCTGAATAGCTGGGATTATAGGCCCGCGCCACCATGCCCAGCTAATTTTTGTATTTTTAGTAGAGATGAGGTTTCACCATGTTGGTCAGGCTGGTCTCAAACTCCCGACCTCCGGTGATCCGCCCACCTCGGCTTCCCAAAGTGCTGGGATTACAGGCGTGAGACATGATTTTTCTATGTCTACTCAGAGTCTAATAAAAGATGGATCGGATTTAGCTCCAAGAAGATGAAGTCTAAAAATCTATAAACAAAGAATAAAATCGCTCATTTATATTTTAAATTATTTAGCATGAGGATAGTGGATCCAAAAAATGTAGATTATAAGAATAGAATTTTCAAGGAGAATCAAGAATTTTCAAGGAGAATCACTATTTTCATGGGGTTTACTAATCACAAAATAGATACATTTTATGAGGCAATAATAACTACAAAGATTTTCTACTTACTGGGAAAAGGATCCCATCATATATTTACTGTTTTTTTCTTTTTCATATTTTGTCAGAAAATTTTTAATATTAATACTTCAATTTCCCAGGATTCATTATGTGAGAATGTCAGACAACAGTATTCTGTGACAGAGGCACAGAATGTAAATTCTGTGTAACCAAATGTAACCAATGTAAATTAAACAATTAGTATTCTACTTTATAATTCATTTTCTTGAGTATTTGATTCTCAGATCCTGATGTCCTAGAAATGAACTGATAAAATGTAGGTTTAGATTCAGGTGTGGTGGTTCATACCTGTAATTCTAGCAACTCAGGATGCTGAGGCAGAAGGATTGCTTAAGGCCAGGAGTTTAGGACCAACCTGGGCAACATAGCAAGACTCCATCTATAAAAAAAATGAAATAAAACTTAGTAGGGTGTGGCAGTGGAAACCTGTAGTCTTAGCTACTTGGGAGGCTGAGGCAGGAGAATTGCTCGAGCCCAGGAATTGGAGGCTATCGTGAGCCATGATTGCATCACTAGCAATACCATATACTAAAAAAAAAAAAAAAAAGTTTATAAACCTACAACAAATACATCTAGGATGTGACTTATCTACATATCTTTGTCTTCTAACCTCTTGCCTAATTATTCAACCAGCCCCTTCATAAAAACATCTTTTGGTTGCAATATAGGTTAAAAAGAGAAAACGGGAGGACATAACTCGCCCACCAATTGGTGAGTGCATTCTGAAGGTAACCATGTGATTTAAAGGTCCTGCGCTTCTCATTGAAATCTCTCAACTTTCTAACTGTGGTTTGTACTTCTCCATGAGTGGCTTTCTGAAGAAGCTGAGCAACCATAATGTTGGGGCTGAAACGTATTATTTGTGTTAAAGATAGACTCAAACCCTTTTCCTCCGTTGTTTTCTGTTATATCATTGCTCCGTTTCCTCCAAAAACAATGTTACTTCAAATTTCAGACAAAACAATATGTGATAAAACTCACATGTCTCTTACATTCTCTCTGGGTAATTCTGGCTATTAATATACTGAACGGCTGAATAAATTATTTTTTGTTTATTTATTTAATTTATTTATTTTTGAGAGGGAGTCTCGCTCTGTCACCCAGGCTGGAGTGCAGTGGCCGGATCTCAGTTCATTGCAAGCTCCGCCTCCCGGGTTTAGGCCATTCTCCTGCCTCAGCCTCCCGAGTAGCTGAGACTACAGGCATCTGCCACCACGCCCAGCTAATTTTTTGTATTTTTTAAAGTAGAGATAGGGTTTCACCGTGTTAGCCAGGATGGTCTGGATCTCCTGACCTCGTGATCCACCCGCCTCGGCCTCCCAAAGTGCTGGGATTACAGGCATCAGCCACTGCACCGGGGCTTATAAATGATATTTTCTTTGCTGCTGTGCTATCTGAATGCTTGTGTCCCCTAAAATTCATACATTGAAAATCTAACCCCAAGGTGATAGTGTTAGTAGGTGGTGCCTTTGACAAGGTGTTTAGGTGATGAGGTTGGAGTCTTCATGACTGCAACTAGTGCCCTTATAAAAGAAGCCCAAGGGAACTGGTTTACCTTTTTCCCAATTTTAGGACACCACAGTGGGCACCTTCTATGGACCAGAATGTAGAGCCATCCCAGATTCTGAAGACAAGAACGCTTACCAGATACCAAATCTGCCAGTGCCTTAATCTTGGAGGTCCCAGCATCAGAACTGTGAAAAATAAATTTCTGTTGTTTGAAAGCTATCCAGTTTGTGGTATTTTGTTATAGAAGCCCAGATGGAGTGAGATATTTGCATAAAAGAAAATTTTCCAAATTGAAATCCCTCTTTACAATTCTACAACCTATATTTGTTCTCTCATAAATTTTTAGATGTATTTTTATTTACTATAAGTTAAAAAAATTCTCAGAATATATCTTCACTTGTATTTAAACTGTATTCTGTGAATGACTTATATTCAAATATGTTGTGTAGGTGAAATCTATCATTGTTCTACAAATAAGCTGCATGTACTTGTGTTAACACTTCTGAATTAAACTTAATATTTTAGTTATTTAACTCTTTATATTAGAAGTTACTAGCACACCAAAAATTAAGGTTTAGCGTTGGGTATAAAAGTGTAAACATTAACACCTTGCCAGGCTTAATTCGGCAAAGACGGTGTTTCACACATCTTGCATGCACTCATCACCTCCATCTTCTTCATCATCTCCACTCACCAAAATCACATACATATGTTCTCTATTGATAACATTGTCTTTTTTCCTATACTAATAGCTTCCAAAGAGCTTAGCAGCTGTTAAATAAATAAACCATTATCATTTACTACACTGAAATAAGAAAAGGCTTCAGAGACACCTATTCTGAGTTCAACTTCTAGCTCTGGTACTTACTATGGTCTTGGGAAAATAATTTAAGCTTTCTGAGTTTCTGTTTCTCTGGCTATAAAATTTAAATAAGTTCTACTATACTGGGTGGTGGTTAAGATTACGTGAAAGCATATATGGGCTGGGCATGATAGCTCATGTCTGTAATCCTGGCACTTTAGGGTGTCAGTGCAGGAGGCCAGGATGCCAAGACTTGAGGCCAGGAGTTTCAGACCAGCCTGGGCAATATAGCTAGACCTCTTCTCTACAAAAAATGAAAAACTACTCAGGTACAGGGTTAGGCCCCTGTAGTCCTACCGACTCAGGAGGTTAAGGCAGGAGGATCACTCGAGCCCAGGAGGTCAAAGTGGTATGAATGATCATACCACTGCATTCTAGCCTGGATAACAGAGCAGGACCCTGTTTCTGAAAATAAAATTTAAAAATAAGAAAATAAAACAAGAAAGCATATGTGTGAAGTACTGAGCACAGGGCCTGGCACGTAACAGGTACCGAATAATGTAGCTCATAATATTACTTCTGCTATTATTCAAAGCATTGCTTTGTCTAAAACTGCTTATTCAATTCTAAATATGTTTCAAATAGAACATTCTCTTACCTAGAGGCGAAGTGAGGCTAAAGTGGAATATTCCTGTGTGTACTGCTTCAATATATCAGCTCTCTCTGTATATTCACTCCACAAATTAATGTCTTGCAATTTGCAATGATTCTATTTACAGTAATGACCTCTGAAAAAGATAAGCCTTCCCATGTACACTATAGAAGTTATTGTGCCTTTCTTATCTTATCCTTATACCTGGAATATGTAAATTGTAAATAGGATTTTCCACCCACATCTAATAAACTTCTCTAAAGAGATTGACATTTAATGTAGCTGAAGAAAACCAGAAAAAATGTGGATTTAGCAGTCTTCATTATTTCAGGAGAACCTTTACGGAAAGTGTTCTATCATTTGAGAAAAATGAAGAACTTTATATTCTTTTCAAGTAATTACTATTAAAAAGAAATCTTTTTCTGGTGAATATTTTTTCTAAGCATCTATGACCTTGGTAAAATCGAGGAAATCTATAACAATGAAGAAATATTGTTGATGGACTGAATTCATTAATGAATATTGCATTTTTAAACAAGTCACGTCAGTCTGCTTGTTTCTTTAAGATTTCAACATGTAGACTTTGTAATTAAGTAATCTATAAACACTCTTGGCTAATGTTGGTCTGCAATACCTCATTTCTTAGAAATGACTGTTGACATGTCCAAAGTTCTAAAGTGGAGGGGAAGAAGACAAACATATACTACCACAGATTGACTAAATGGTCAGGGCTCAGGTTCTAATGCTGGGTACATTTTCAAGTCCCTGAGGGAGAAGGGGAGTTAACAGCCGTACAAGCATTGGGAGTGAACCTAAAAGAATGGGATCTAATTTATCGAACACTTACTATGGTCACTTTATATGACTCTCAGATAGTTGGCAATATTAGTATTTCTTGAATAAGAAATTAAGACTCAGAGTCACATAATTTGTTCATAGACTCACAGGTAAAAATTCATGTCTGTCTGACTTTACAGCCCACACATCCAAGAGCTAGTGTTAATACTGAGATACCAGTATCCCTCAGCTATTGTCTGCTTTGCCTATCAACCAATTCTTGGGTCTAAGGCAGGAAACAGATAATTACTTACTAAATGACAATTGTAAGATGCCTATACATGTAAAGTCTAAAATTTTGAAAATGGGACATCACGGATTATTACTTTCACTATTCTCTTCTCAATTTCCTCATTTTTAAAGGGAAGGTTTGGATCAAATAAGCTCTAAGGCTGACAGTATATTACTTGATTCTGCTACTCACATATTTTCAACACCAGTTTTCTAAGCAAAAATATATCACAAGTAAGAGAGATGTATTTGACTGAAAGACAACCCCAAAACATCTGCTGTTATGTAGTTTCGGGACACTTTGGCTTATTGTAAAGAATATGAATGACCCAGGGTGATAGAAAGCTCACCAAGGTCAGCAAGGGGAAGACTATCTTTGGCAGGTCTCCATCACCCGTTTTGAGGTCCTCTAAACAGTTTTAACATTCATTGTCTCTATTGTCATGTATCCTTAGAGTTGTTCCCTTGAAATCTTACTCTAAACTTCCTAGAACTATCAGATATGTACCTATTAAGCCAAATCCAATTTTTTGTCAAATCCTTTCGATGAATACTCCAAGACTGTCACCCACTGCAGACACTGCTATCTGATCACTGCACTCTTTCTCTCTGAGCTTAGACTCAGTCTTAGAAACACTGACAGCACAATACTGCAGGACAGCCACTATCAGTTGACTGGAATTAATGCTAAAAATATTCTAACAACTGTTATGTGTGCTAAACTAATTCCTCCTTAAAAAAATAACTAACCAAAATTAACTTTTCATGGGAACCCTTCTTCAGAGATGTTTGCAATTAATAAGAGATTATTAACAATATTTAAAATGTTAAGTCCTTTATCAGTAACTAGTGGTAGAATTCCAGACCACAGGAAAGACAAGTAGCAAGGATTATTTAAGTAAAGGTAATGAGATAGGTTTTATGATACCAATCAATAGACACCAGCACAGAATTGGCTCTAGAAGAAAGTAAACTCTTCAGGCTGGCCTTTAAGATAAAATATTGAAGGTATGCAAGTACAAGATGCAGTGATGATTTTTAATAAATACTATTTTCATAGAAAACTTAATTCTTGCCCAGGTCATAGAAACAGAGTCCAAAGAGGCCTTAGAAAGACCATGACTGGATCCAACCAAAAACCCAGGTGGTAGCTGCTCATGCACATGCAGTCTTGGCATTGAGTATTGCACCAGGAGGCTTATCACACGTATAAGCATCTCTAGTGTTAGAAAATTTTTTCTGCATCAAACCAGGTATGTTCTCTTCATTGGTATGAGTTCTGTCTAAGTAATACAGAGTAAGACTATTTCGTGCCCAATCCAAATCTCCTCCTCTTCAGGCAACTGTGTCTTTTGCAGAAGCCATTCTTCTCCTTCCTTTCCTGCTTTGATTAATAAGTTTTCTGGCATGTCAGTAGAGAAAGAGTTGTATGGCAGTTTCCGCTGCCATAATAGAAACTTTTTGATGGCGGCAAGTGCCTGGGTCCCTGATTTTGTATCTGCTTCTCTTCGCACAGTATTGAATACATAGCAGAATCCAGTATAAAATTAGATTCACTAATTATGCTTTGTTTCATTTCCATTTTCTAAATCTACTATCTATTGTTTAAGTAAGACAATACTTCCTTGTTATCCTCATTGGTAAATGAGAGTGCTTGGAGAAAATGGTTAGAGGATAAAATAGCTCTATGAGTTAAACACCTGTTATCTGCTGGCCAATGTGTTAAGTACTTTATGTAGTAATTTAATTCATTTCTTTAAAGCCCTTGTGACTTGATATTAGCCCACCCTACACAAAGAAATGGATGTCATAGAGTATAAGGAAACTTTCTGGGGCTGTACAGTAAATTAATGGCAGTAGGGATATGAAGCACCCACCCCCATCCCTTTCTCATTCTGCACCTTCAGCTTAGAGTGAGTGCCTGGACCCTGCACGCATGACATTGAAACGTGATTGAGTGTTTACTGTCCTTGTCCCTTGCTCAGCAAGAAACAGAAGCCAAGTCTATCTGGCTCATATTTATATCCACAATGTCTAACACACAATAGAATTCTAATAAATATTTGTTGAATAAATCAATGAGAATCCCAAAGACTATGCTCTAAACACTCTACCAAAAGAACTCTACGAATATCCTCATGTGTTATGTATTAAATGTCCATCATCTTCAAATTTAGACATTGGTATACAAAAATCTTCAAAGTTTAAAGAAACATCAGGAGAGCCAGACCATAAGTTCATGACCAGTCTTCATTTCCTGAGTTACTTCTCCTTTGATATCAATATCAAGCATTTATATCACTAACATAACAGGAATTTTGGCTTGGAATGGAAGGAGAAAACCACCACTGTAATTGTTGCCTTGTACATTCTTCCACCTCTCTGAATAACAGATTTTGTAAGGCATGCAACATGGCCACACCTAAGAGGTAGTGTATGCAATGGTTAACAATATTGTTCCACAAAGCTGGAGGCATCACACTACCCAACTTCAAACTTCAAACCAAATACTGTGGGAGCTAAACATTGAGTACACATGGACATAAAGACAGGAACAATAGACACTGGGGACTACTACAGAGGGGTGGGAGGGAGAGGGGTGCGGGTTGAAAAGCTACCCATTGGGTGCTGTGCTTGCTACTTGGGTGATGGGATCTATACTCCAAACCTCAGCATCAGGCAATATACACATGTAACAAACATGTACATACACCCTCTATATCTAGAATGAAAGTTGAAATTATAAAACATATAATATATATGTAATTCTAGAACTATATATTGTTATGTATTATATAATATAATATATAATATTAGATATGTATAATATATTATAGTAATGTAATATATTATATAGTATTATATATGATATATTGCATTATTACATAATATATAATATATATGTTATATACATACATACATATATATATATATAATTCTAGAATAAGAGAACCTAAATTCAAACCCTGGTTCTGCCAATTACCAGTCATATCACATTGAACACATTAGTTTATCTCCCTAAGCCTTAGATTTTCTGTTTGTAAAATGTAAATGAAAATAATACCTACTCGTAGAGTTATTAGATTAAATGAAATAATGCATGAAAACTAGCTAGAACAATGTTTGGTACATTGAAAACATTCAATGTCATCTACTAGTAGTAGCAGTAGTTGTAGCAGTAAAGTTTCATGCCCCAAATTCTCAGTTTTCTTTCCGGTCATGGCAAGGACATCTTAGAGCACTGTGCCTACGCAGTTGCTATTCAGACTTCCAACTTTCATGGAGTAGGGAATGGTGCAGCCATATGAGCAAAAGGTGCTGATGAAATGAATGAATCATGATTGCTTAATTTTGTGATTAGGTTGATTTATGACATCAGTCTGAAAAATAACTTTACAAAATTTTGTGTTTATTGCTTGCTGCAATATACGATTTCAGGCGACAGTTGCAGAAAAATCCTTTTACTTTGTTCTCAGGAAATGAGATTCAACACCACACAGATAGGAAGCCTGTAAGTTGGTTATCCCTGGAAAGAAAAAATAGTATTTCATGCATCAAAAAAATATGAAATGTTAAAACATGGGTGATAGAAAGTCAAATATTTGAAAAAACTATTAATGGTAACTGAGTTTTGCCCCTTGTAGATCCCAACCTACCTTCTGTTGAGGTCCAGGCCTCTCTTCACTGACACTGTATATAATTCCTATATCTATGCAACATTTTGTTGCTAAAGTTTGTGTTTCAAGTCTTACACAAGCCACAAAAGAGCAAGCATCTTTATATATCTTTTGGAAATCACAAACATCAGTTTTTGTTTATGTAAATGCTGTAGCAATACCCTTAGTTTGTATATCAATCATATCTCAGTAAAGCAATATTCTTAAAAGATTATTGGAAAGGGTCACTGAAGCCTGTCTGCCCACCTCAGTCCCCAGGGAGTTACCCCTCTTCTTTCTGTCAACATTCAGAGGTTCCATCATCTCTCCTTTGTGGTCCGGACAGCTGAATACCTTAGTAGGAAGGCAGAGGACTTAAGCGCCTCTTGGCTATCTAGAAAACTAGTTGAACAGCAAGAGAAGGGCTAGCACAAATGCAGCATTGCCACACTGTAAGGAGTGGCTGATACCCAGAAAAACACAGAAACAATATCGGGATCTGTTAGCTACATGTCTGTTTCTGGTTCATGTAGGGTGAACCAGAAATAGGCAATGAAGCATGAGGGAGAAAAGGTAGGGAGACCAAATAAACCACAAATACATTTGACATTTGATTGAGGCAGAGGGTATTACCTTTGGTGCTTTTTACTTTACGTATCTCCAGCAGCTGACTTCAGTTGCCAATTTTTGGACTCTGAGGTGAGGGATGGAAATAAAAACACATAGGAAGAAAAATTTAAGACACTAATTTAAATTTAGATAAGCATGTTTCCCTGAATTTTGAAGAAAATTAAATCATTCCCACATTGTATAGGGAAACAGTAAACATTCTTTCTTCTAGTGAAGAAATAGACACCAAACTGCTCTTTACAACTGCCAGTAAATTCATCCTTTCTTTTACATGGCACTAATGTACACATTCACTCAGATAAATGCTAGATATTGATTAATACCCTCTACTTAAAATTAAGTATATTTTTTAAACTAATAATATGTACCCCCCAAAAAATTTCCACAAACTGTCACTCAGAAAAGTAGATGGCTCACAACCAGAATGAATGATGCGTGTGAGTGTGTGTGCCTGTGAATTTACATGAATTGTGAGTTTGGAGTGGAGTGAGTGTTCCTAGAAAAGAAACAGTGAGAAATAAAGTTGGAAAACAGTGAACAGGTATTTCCATGGAGCCATCCATTGGGGCTAACATTCACAGGTTGCTGAGGTTCACACCAGAGCAAATGGCTACAGACTACTTTCACTGGAGTGAGGGCAAGCAAGGGACATTTCTCCCTTTTCTCCCTGATTGCCCTTACCCTTCACTCCCTCATTATTCTCAACTGCAGGATGTTAGTACAAGGCCTGGGAAAGTGAGAGAGCCATTCCTGAAAGATTTCACTTTCTAATGCCATTCCTGCTCCACTCCATTTGGAGTTGCTTACGATTTCCTTTGCAAGTCGCTTTGACTCTGTCTTATTAAGATAATGAGTGGTTCAAAACCAAAAAATAAGAACCAAAGGTGTAATTCAGGAATAATTATTACTGTCTTCATTTACAGATAGTTAACTGCCATTCAGTTTAAGTTGCATGACTTACAAGACTACCGGGGTTACAATCCAGGTCTTCCTGATAGCATTTTCTGTGCTAAGGAGACACTGCTCAAAGTGTATTTCAGAGATGTCTCTGTATTAGTTGTGTAGCAATTGTGCTTTCAAATGTAGTCCTGGTAGATACTGTAGAGAGGAAGCAGAGTCCTACAGGGTTCTGTTTGGTTTTATTTGACCAGGAATACCAGTTGAATTTCAGTAGAAAAGAAATAAAACTACCTCTTCATTAAAGCAGACTTCAGGACTCTCTGCTTTGCAGCACTTCTCCACTGCATTTGTGAAATTTGTAAACAAAGACTGCAGCTCCTCATCTGTGAGTTCATGCTTCAGCTTCACTACGTTGACAAGAAATCTGTAGCCAAAAGATGTCAAATATAATTAATTAACTATTTCTTTCTGAAGCGTCTCTACTCCAAAATGCTTGTTTCGGAATCACGTCTTGAGTCAGCTTGGGTGAGGGTAAAGAGTTGAAATATCCCACTTTGAATGGGCCTTCTGAAACTTTCCTATTAAATTTAGAGAATGGTTTCCACAGTAACATTCTTTGAAGGGTTTTGTCACACAAAAAATTATACAAAAAGTATTAACAAGGAGGAAGAGAGGGACGAAGAGAAGTTGGTTAAGGGGTACAAAAATACAGTTAGAAGTAATAAGTTCTAGTGTTCAATAGTACAGTAGGAAAATGATAGTTAACAGTAATTTATTGTATATTTCAAAGTAGCTAGAAGAGAAGAATTATAATGTTCCCAAAACAAAGATAAATGTTTTAGATTACGGATATTCCAATTACCCTGACTTGATCATTACACGTTTATGCAGTTATCAAAATATCACATGTATCCCCAAAATATGTATAACTATTATATATCAGTTAAAAAATGATGTCAAAGGAGCAATTTTAAAAAATGAGCTATCACAACTAAGTGACAACAGCCATAGACAATAGTGATTTCCTTAATTTCTAGTAACTTCTAGAATTCCAGTATTCCACTAACTTACAGAATTCCAAACTTCAGGTGGCAACCCATTGATGTCTTAAAAGTACATTTTAGAGTAAATTTCTGGAGTAATTATTTTAAGTAATAAAATTTTCATGCACCAAAGTAAAGAGGATAATGTAATAAGTCACGTGTGCCCATCCTTAGATCTAAGAATTAACAAAAGTTTGCATTTTCTCACTTTCATTTTTAAAATGAAAGCAGGATAGTTAAAAAGAATAAAATAGACCAGACTAGAATAGAATGGGCTGGAAAATACAAGAGTGAATTACACTGTGAATGTATGAATATTGCACATAATAAGAGTAAGTATTATTCTATCTAAAAATGAAAACATATATTAGGCCTTTATTATGCCAAGTATTATGGTATACATGACTACATCTGATCTTTCTAGAAAATTCATGTCCAAAACAACCTCCAGTTCCTCATATTTGGTAGCTGTATATTGTATAGTCTCCACTACACATTAGGCAGACTCTGTCTGAATCCAGAAAACTAAATTTAATTTCTTGGCATTTTAAAGCATTTGTTGAGAAAACGAAAGTAAACTTCCTGTCCCTTTGGGCCTCTCCTTTGTAAACATTAAGTGATATTCTCCGGACTTTCTCTCAAGGAAATGAAATTCATTATCAGTCAGCCTATGAGCCTTTTTTGGCTGGCTGCTGTAACATTTTAACAGGTGATGTTAGACTTGGACACTCCAAGTCTCTTTCAAATGAAAAGACAAGCTAGATATGAACAATGGCAAAAAAAAAAAAAAAAAAAGCACTGGTATTTTTCCAAATAGAAGAGACTGGACAATTTGGTGGAAGGAACAGGATTGTGATATGAAAAACACATATCCACTACATAAACCTTCTCACTACTACATGGTGTGTCTGCAAACTGAAGAAAAACAGGAATGGAAGGGATTGTTTGTACCTGTCTGTCTTCCTCTGAAGCGCCTCATTCTGAGACTGACACATGTCTGCATGAAAGGTAAATAAATCTTGAGAGAAAGGTGGAGGCACATATGTTTTATCAGCTTTCAAACTCTCAAAGCAGGGCCTTCTGAAGGCAAAGTTTGTTTTACAACAATGGTCCACAGCAGGGTTGATAGTTCGATTTTCATTTACTCCACATAACTCTCCAAGAACTAAATCTGCCTGTACCAACAAGAGTTGCAACTCAGATATGATCTTAAAACTTGAATGGAATTTCTAAAAATATGGTTAGATGAATAGTTAGATCGTTCTAAAATCACTGTTAACCTCACTCATAAAACACATGTACTCATGACATATCACTATGTACAAATAAAAGTAGAAAATGGGATCCTAAATGGCATTATGACCAAAATCCAAGCCATAACAATTTAGATGCCTACAAATTAATTTCTTGGTAACATATAAACAAACTTTCAATTGCAAACAGACAGCTGCAAACAGCCAACTGAAAGGGGCAATCAAACACTGTAATCCTTGGGTTTCTTCCCCTCCCAGAATCTCCCTCACGGTACTCTCCACCCCAGCCCTAAAGAGATGTATTCAATGCCCGGTTGCTGGATGAAGCAATTGGGCCAAGAGGAAGAATCTGTAACCTTACTTAAAATTATAAATTTTCCTGTATCTTTTTGAAACAATATTATGATTCCTAAATCATTTGTCCTAACAAATCCCTTCTAATATAATGAAGAAATAAGAAAGATAATTTGAAGTACTCTCCAAAAATATTTAAGGCATTCTCTTTTACTTCTTAGGGTTTTCACAAAGCGAGCCAAAAGGAAAACTTGACAATTTATGTTTAACAATATTAAAAACAATGAAGAAAGGAATATGGGTAATCACGGTAAATCAACGAGTGCAAATATTCTTTTTTTTTTTTTTTTTAAAGAATAGTCTGGTACACAGGCCATGCTCACCAAATTATCAACACAGGCAAACTCTTCACTCAGTGTGCAGCAAGTAGTGAAAGCTGTCACCATTTTCTCGCCAAGAGAGACCAGTTCTTCAGAGGAGAGCTGGGGAGCTATCTTCGTGAGTCTGATAAGGTACCTGAAAGAACATTTGTCTATTTGGTTCTGAACGAAAGCAGATACCCATTTTGCCTTGAATTATTGCTGAAGCCCAGACCTTTCAAGGCTAGGGACAACCAATATAGGTGCAACATGAACCTCAGCTCTCTTGTAAAATAGAGAAATATGTCTTCACTTCCTGTTTTCCTGCACCCTGCTTCCTATATCTCTTTTAGCTTCTTTTCTAATTTTATGGATGTCTCAGAAACTCTTAGATTTGCCTCCCTGTGTTATCTTTGAGTATAGGAGCTCCTTGACAGCAAATACATTGACTGGTATCTAAAATCCTGCTTAAAATCATTTGCATCATTATAAAATATTTTAAAGAAAAAATTTAATCAATATATGTTGTAAAAGGATAATCTAAGATGAAGGAAACTAAGATTTTTAATGAATTAAGTTTGAATTGTCAGCTAACACCAAATTGTAGAAACAGTAAAGTCAGATTTTTTTTTAACTGTGTTTTATTTTGATTTAAAGATGTTTAGCTTCAATAAATAATACATTAGCATGAGGCCAGGTGCAGTGGCTCACACCTGTAATCCCAGCAATTCCCAAGGGTTAGATTGCTTGAGCTCAGAAGTTCAAGACCAGCCTGTGCAACATGGCAAAACCCCGTCTCTACCAAAAAATACAAACATCAGCCAGGCATGATGTCTCGCGTCTGTAGCCCTAGCTATTTGGGAGGTTGACATGGGAGGATCATTTGAGTTGTGAGGCAGAGATTGCAGTGAGCTAGATCACACCACTGCACTCCAGCCTGGGTGACAGAGAGACCCTGTCACAAAAATATATAGTAATGATAATAATAACAATAATAATAATGATAATAAAATACATTGGCATAATAATTGAAAAAAACCCAAACTGCATATTATTCACAAATGCTCACAAGAGCACTAAAAAACTAAATATTAAAGTGTTAAGCACATCCAGAATTATTTCTATAAACTCAGTTAAGATAGCCTTAAGGCAAGGCAAGGCAAACCATCTCTTCCCCAAAGAAACTGTAACGACCTGAAATATGCAACGTCCCACTTTCAAATGGGTGAGAATCCAGGGATTCTATATTGGCAGTGAGAAAGCCAATGTCAAATAGAAACGAAAGCATTAGAGAATCAATGTCTCCAGAATCCTGTATTTCTTTTATTTTTAGCTTCACTTCTGGTAAAAGATTAATGTGACAGTTCAATAGGCATTCTTGACTTCAAAAAAAAAAAATTCTTCCAAGAGTTTATGAATTGACCATAATTGAAAAACTTGAGAGGTAACTTTTTTACACTTTGAGGGATTATGTATTTAATTCTAGTGGCAAGTGTTAGCCCACTTGTGCAAACAACATACTGGTATGTCAAACCATCCTTCCCCAAATTCTGGAAATGTTTACATTCTTGTTGTATCATCTTAAGACTTTTCTCCGTTGTCTCATTGAATTTGTCTTCCTGAAAATAAGAATAATCATGGTTACAAATATTTTATCTAAAATTTAACCATAAGCTTTACATCAATGTGTAGAATAGCATTTCTTATTTCTATGGCATTTTCAAACTCTCATTATTACACTAAATTCAGGGCACTTTTTAGATGTGTGTGCAAGAACTTAATTTCTTTAGTTATATGTATAAAAATAAATTTCCTGCTAAATTTAAAAGTCCAAATTTTTTATTATCATCTTGTACACATTTCAGTCTTCCAAATAACAAAATAGAATTTAAATTGTATGTTGACATAATAACATTCAATTCTCACTTTGAAGTGGCCAGAGCAGTTGTTATCTCTATTTTTAAATAAAGGCAACTAGCCTTGTGAAATTAAGTTACTTACCCAGAATGCCCTAGCTAGTAAGTGTTGTTACAGAACATTTTAAATCATGTTGCTCTTTATGATTTTTTCATTGTTTAGATTTGGAACTTAAAACCTCCAACAGTTTTCTTCAAATATTTGATGGACTATCTCTCACATGGCATAAAATTGGACATCTTCTAAGTGGCCACCAGAGAGAGAACTAAACACCAGTGGATGGCTATTGTGGAGCAAATTGTATCTCCATGAAAAGAAAGAATTTTCTAGTGCTATGATTAATTTAAGGATCAGAAACAGACTACCTGATCAGGGACAGTTACAGAGCAGGGACCCAAGTCTTATTCCATTGCTCAAATTTGAATGGGTATAAACTGGTGTTTGTGGCAAGCGAAAAAAATGTTTTGATAAAGCAAAAGTAGCACATATCAAAGGAATGATATATAAATCAAAAATGTCAGATTATTAATTTCTATAATAAATAAGAAATACATATGAATTTTTATGGAAAAGACTCGTCTCAACAGGAAAATGGGTAGTAAACATGAACAGATTTTTCATAGAAAATGTGTTTTCATAGAAAATTTAACATCATTTAAAAATCAAATAAAGGTTTTTTAAAAACACAACCACTGTTATTTACATATAAATCTAGCAAAGTTAATTTCCAAGTACAATGTTGGTAAAAGTGACATTGAAACTTTCTAGACAGTAACTCAACAATTTGTGTCAAATGTTTTTTAAAAGTTCATATATATTTGATCCAATAATTTTCCTTCTGATAATCCATCCTAAGAAAAATGTCATAAATATTAATAAAGATAAATGGGAGGAGATGTTCATTTCAAGGTCATTTACAAAATGAAAAACACCCTAAGTAAACATCCAAAATGTCAAACACACAGTAGGAAATCAGTTACATAAATTACGTAATTATGGTGGGATACCATCATTTAAAGTCTGTTTAATGATGTAAAAAGTTTTCTATACTAGATACAGGAAGAGTCAAGGACTAGCTTCCCTAGAGGGAACATAGCCCTTCTGACACCTGATGTCAGCCGCATGAGACTCATTTCAGGCTTCTGGCCTCTTGCGAGAAAATATATTTTGTTGATTTAAGCCTCTCACTTTGTGGCAATAGCAGGAAACCAAGGAAGCCCAATTTATAAAAACAACAACAACAAAAAAAGTTTCCTATGATACCAAATAAAAAAAGGGTTCAAACATTTTCTAGAAATTATGCCAATTTTTAAAAAATACACATATATATACGTATATGTACTGAAAAGTTGAATAAAAATGTTAATTATAGCTATTTCCTGGTGGGAGAATCAGAAAAGGGTTTTCTGTAACCTTTGGTGCTTTTCTAATAATCAACAACAATCAATCATTACTTTTGAAATCATAAAGAATCCAATATGGCTTAATAAAATACAGCATACTTTCCTAGTCATCTACAGCAATCATTACTTTTGAAATCATGTAATATCCAATATGGCTTAATAAAATACAGAATACATAAACAAAAATGTAAATTTAAAATGTTTAATGGGAAGAATTTTTTGAATTAACACATTGGATTAGTAGTCCAAAACATTATGCATCAGCCAAATTGATGACATTGGCCTTCCCAGTGATCTTCTTAGGCTGAGTCTACAGTAGACTCAGATTAACCACTCACATTTTCTACCACCTGGACTGGAGCAAAATTCTGATATCAATTTTTAAGTGTTTTATAGTTGTTCTGTTTTGATTTTCTGAACCTACAACGATGGAACCTACCGCATAACGGTAACAACCTGGAGGGTTTTCTGTGTTGCAGCAATTTCTCAGGAGATCTTTGTATATTTGAACAATTCTTAAAAGCCCTGGTATAGACAAGTCTGGATGTCTCCTTGAGTATTCAAAAGTAAACCTGCAATGTGTAAAATTTTGTATATTAGAAATTAGAGAAAGAGCAGAAAACCCAATTCCACTATTTTGTAATCCAGTCAAATCTAATACTGCCTCTACTTTCAAAAGCTAATTTTCTCCTCTGGCTTGGTCACAGAGTAATTTAACAGGACATTGTGGCTATAGAAGATCATTTTACAAAAGTTCTCTTCCATGGTACATTTTAGATTAACAATGTTTTTTGAGAAGAGAGAATTAGTAGAGTTATTTGGAACTAATTATTGGAATGATTTGATCCATAAAACATTGGAAAGAATATATTGTGAATATACTTTAAAAAATACATATTGCATAGAATTATGTTTGAAAATGCGTTCAGATTTCCAACTTGGGATGCTGGGAATATGGCCTCCTTCCCGCCCACAATGTGGTCTTCGTGATAGACAGGGAGCAAGCTTTGCCCATTACTCCATCCTGTCGCTTGCCAAATATGGGAGTGTTTACCCCTTCAGCTCCAAATCACCGGCAGTGGCTTCCAAATCCTCTGTCAAAGACTTCAAGAGCATAGGTGGGTGTGATTTGGGAAGAAAGAGAGGAACAAGGCTAACAGTTATTAAGCCCTGAGTAGGTGCTAGGCACTGGATCAAACTTTGGGCATAACAGATATAGATGTGCTTCCTGAACTTTATAAACACTTTCTCATTTCACTTCACTTAGTCCTCAAGATGCGTACTATTTTACAGCTGAAGAAACTAAATCACAGACTGGTTAAGCACCTTCCTATTAATGGCAGATATAAAATTTGACCCTAAGTCCGATTACTCCATCCTTTTTTTTAACCAAGCTAACTTTTCTCAAAACAGAGATGTCCTTTCTAAGTACCTCAGCTGGGCTATTTATAGTCTTCATAAAAAAGAATCTCATCTATTCATTCACAGTAGGTTAAGATCTTTCATGTTTTGTAAGAGCAATACCTCACTAGTTTTTCATGACCAGGTAAGTCTTTTCAACCCCTCCCCCACATTTTTTTCAGGATTTGACCTTCTTGATTAATCTTGATTTTTCTGACACCATCTCTCCAGCTTCCCATTTGTTTTTTCAATTCCATTTGTGAGATATATTCCCATATCCCATGGCAGTGGTGCTTAACTTTCAGAGAATCAGGGCTCCTCTTAATTAATATCTGATGTAAATCATGGACTTCTTCTCGGGGGGGAAACACACATACACACACACACACACACACACACACACACACACACCCCTAAAAACATGTCTCAAAATGCTGCGAAGAAAAATCCCTGGAAGTTACTCTAGACTGGAGAAGCCACTGAGGACCTGCCTGAAATGTTCACATCCAGAAACATTCTACCTTAAAACAGTGAGGACTCTGACTTGGCATGCTCACTGTTACTCTATCATTTCTTCCCATGTTTCAAACACTTTTTATGTGTAATAGTGATGATTAAAAAAAGGCTTTTATCTATCAAACACATATGTCAGATACAATCTATCATTTTGTTTAATTGAATTTGATTTAATATCCACAACAGTGAGAAGCCATAGAGGGTAGTAGTTATAAGACCAGGAATTTGGAGCCACACTGCTTGCATTTGAATCCTGGCTGCACCACATGTGTGACTTTGGGTAAGTTACTTAACCTCTCTGTGCCTGCTTTATTACCTGAAAAATAAAGATTATAAAAGTATCCTAACCTCAGAGGGTTGTTTTGAAAATTTGGTTGGTTAGCAGATGAGAAGCACTTAAAATTTAGTAACTATTCAGTAAACATTAGCTGTTGTTATGTCCGAGATTTCAAGCCAGATTCCCTTCCAGAGCTACAGGTTCACACACAAAATTATCTCTTGATAGTCCCAATTAGTTATTCTACTGGCACCTCAAAGTCAATGTGCTCATTCTTAAACATATTATCTTTCTCACAAAACCTGCTGCCTTTTCACATTGAATGGGAAACCTACCTACCCAGTTATCCAAGTCTCAAACTGGGATTTTCTCCAGATGAAGTGTCTAAAAACTGAAAGTGATTTTTTCCTTCCTTATTCTTTCATGAAAACTGTTCAGTGGCATCCCATTTCCTAGCATGCCTGCATGATCTGGCCCCACCTTCCTCTCACCATGCTGGTCTCTCACTGCAGATGCCCTACTCACAGCAATACACACCAAACCTTATATACTTTAATTCATGCTTTACCTTCTCTATTTAGATTACCAAAATTTCTTCAAGTACCACTTCCCTATCAAGCCATTCCAGGGTCCCCATATACAACTGACCATTTCTTTTTCTGTCCCCCTGCATTACCTAGAACAGGATGCTATCAGAAATAAAAGAATATTTTTTCACACTTATTTATTTATGTCTGTCTCTTCTCACTTTATACTCTCTATAGATGAAGGCTTCCTGGGGATTAAAAAACAAACAAACAAAAACCAGTGAAGTCCCTGGATTATATTGCATTACTAATAAACTTCAAATTAATAATTTTTTTTTTTTAGACAGTCTCACTCTGTCACCCAGGCTGGAGTGCAGAGTGCAGTGGCGTGACTCTCGGCTCACAGCAACCTCTGCCTCCCAGGTTCAAGCTATTCTCTGCCTCAGCCTCCCGAGTAGCTGGGATTACAGATTAATTAGTATTCTTATATGAATTTTATATATGACCAACAAAAAGCTCAGAAAGCTTAACTTCTCCCAGCGACTCAACCAGAACTGAAATATAGTCCCTGTGGCTCCAAGTTCACTAGTCTTCCCCTTAAGAGTTGTAGGTGGCATAGTATAGCAGTTAAGCCTGCAACTTGTTAGGCCAGGCTTCCTGGAGTCAAATTCTTACTCTGTCACTTTTTGGTTGTGCATCTGAACAATTCACTTCATTGTGTCTCAGCTTGCTCATTTGAAAAACTGGGAGAAATTGTACTTATTTTGCATGATTGCTGTAAGAATTAAAATAGTTAATCTGTATAAGGTATATAGTGCCATGCCTGGCACATATTATCTGCTCAACAAACACTAGCCATTATTTTAATAATACAGTTGTTTTTCCTTAAAATTATCTGAAAGCTGTAGTCTATACACATGATTTTTTAAAAATTATATGATACCTAGTGAAATAAATAGTACCATGTCCTTCCACCTAAATTAGCAGCATAAGTCAAATCTTACAAGTTCCTTTCTGTTTTCCTTATAAATTCAATAAAGAGTTATATTACTTCGCAAAGAAGGTGTCTGGGTCAGCATCTCGTTCTTGACACACATTTTCACTGTCAGTAAATTTTGCTTCTCTTAGAGATAAATCCTTTGGTCTATCATCTTTATTTGAGTTAATTATGCACTGGCCACGTTCTGGTATTTTCTTTTCACAGCACTCTTTGATTTTGCTGGAGATAGAATCTTGTTTTGAACAAATATGGTTCATAACCTTGCTCTGTACCAAATAAGAATGAGAGATTATTTTACTTTCAAAATTTCTTCAAGGCTGGGTTTTCTTCCATTATGGAATGTTGACATGCAAAACCAGTCATGATCACAGCATCTGGAATCACTTCATCAGTTAATTTGATAGATAATATTTATTTAAATTAAATTTTGGGTTTACTTAATGCACATGAAGGTTTGCATTAAAACTTCTCAGGATTTAAGATGATATAATTATTTAAAAATAGGCTCTACTGTAGGTTCACATCCATTGTTAAGCATTAGTCTTTTAAATAACCTTCCTACACTGATATATTGACATCTTATATTCTAAATGTTGTTTCTTTTCCATAAGAGTCCACCTGTGCTTTCAGTGGAGGCCACCAAAGACATGTTACTATAATACCTATAATCCTGGTCTTCCTTTGTGGCCAAGCACATGGCAAAAACTCAGTAAATATTTGATAAGTGAATGAAAGAATGACAAGCGAATGAACTGCAGCAACTACCAGAAGACGATTCATCAAATATAAGAACCTATTCCACTCATGGTATCATTTTCTAACGGATGTCATTCATTTGAAGCTGTTCAGGTTAGCAAATATGGCTCAAATAGAAAACTTTACTCTGTCCCCATCCCTACCCTTTGCCCCAGTTTTAACCTCTACATAAGAGTTGGGAATTAGAGAGGGGGTGGGGTTATCTTATTTACACATTAGTTGAATAATTTTTAAAAGCTGATCTGGGCCCTTCCAGACTCTCAAATGAGACTGCACATTATTTCCACTCTCTGTTGCAGTCCCATTTGAATTATGTTGAGTTACAGCAACACACTAGACTATTTCAGGCCTTCATGACTTTATTCAAGCTGTTTCCACTGACTGGAATCTTCTGGTGAACATGGAGGATAAGGAATAAGATGAAGTTCAGGACTGAGGTAAAAAATAAAATGGCACCACGTTTCCAACAAACCACACAGAACCAGGAAGCCAATCTTCAAAAAGACATTTACATCTCATGTGATGCCATCATTGTTCTAGGCAGAGTATCTCTTATTCTCTGAGAAGTTACTTCTACTTTCAGTTAACTGCAATTCAGTTCCTCTTATTTCTCCAGAAAGACATTAAAAAGAAGGAAATTTGAGACATAATCCCTTAATCTCAGTCTCAAATTTCACAGAAAACCTATAATTATATCCGAATTCAGTATTTTAGATTTCACATTATAAAACCTTCATCACCATGAACAATCAAGCAATACAAAAATAAAACACAAAAGAGATTGCTTTAACTTGGGTACAGTTAGGAACAAAAATAATTATTGGGAACATCTGTTGTCCATTGCTTGAAATAAACATTTCTCAATACCCTAAAATTCAAGTTATTGAATTGACATGCTATCGTCACTGTGAGCCTAAAAGTCTAATCTTTCCTTCTTTCTTTCTTTTCTTTCTTTCTTTCTCTTTCTTTATTTCTTTCTTTCCTTCTTTCTTTCTTTTCTCTTTCTTTCTTTGTTTCTTTTTTTTTTTAAATAAGGTCTCATTCTATTGCCAAGGGTGTTGGGATTATAGCTTACTGTACTGTATCCTCGGACTTCTGACTCAAGCAAGCCTCCCTCCTTAGCTTCCTGAGTCCTGGGTGGCTGCAATTACAGGTGCAAGCTATCATACTCAGGGTTTTTTTTTAAACAAAATTATATTACTTTTGAATGCATGAACATTTTTTTTTCACTTTAAGTTCCAGGATACATGTACAGATGTTCAGAATGTGCAGGCTTGTTACATAGGTATACGTGTGCCATGGTGGTTTGCTACACTTATCAATTCGTCACCTAGGTTTGAAGCCCCCCATGCATGAGCTATTTTGATGCTCTCCCTTCACTACCCAACCTCAACCCAACATGCCCCAGTGTGTGTTGTTCCCCTCCCTGTGTCCATGTGTTCTCATTGTTCAACTCCCACTTATGAGTGAGAACAGAATGCATGAACAATTCAAACTATACCAACAATATTTGTACCAATACTTTTCCTTGGAAATTCACTTTAAAGTTTTCCAGAGGCTGGGGATTGGGGAAATGTTGGTTAAAGGACACAAAATTTCATTTAGACAGAAGGAATACATTCAAGAGATCTCTTGTACATCATAGTGACTCAATGATGACTTCGTACCACTATATTGAGTACTTTAAAATTGCTAAGATTTGGAGTATTCTCACCACAAAAAAAAAGTATGTGAGGTAATGCATATCTTAAATAATTGGATTTAGACATTCCACCACGTGTGTGTATGTATACATTAATGTATATACATATATATCATGATATATATAGTACACACACATATATATATCATGTATACCATGAGAATATACAATTTTTAATTGTCAGTTAAAGGCAGGAAAGGAAAGGGAAAGTGGAAGGAAAGAAAAGGAGAAAAGGAGGGGACAGGAAAAGGGAAGAAAGAAGGTAGGAAAAGGGAACCGAAAGAGAAAGGGAAAAGTTAAATTAATGTATCCACTTATTTGGAAAGACTATACCTGA
Source organism: Colobus angolensis palliatus (assembly GCF_000951035.1). Taxonomy (NCBI): domain Eukaryota; kingdom Metazoa; phylum Chordata; class Mammalia; order Primates; family Cercopithecidae; genus Colobus; species Colobus angolensis. The sequence continues at coordinate 4,621,108 of NW_012120710.1, read as the reverse complement.
ATAGCCTAAGGAAGCTCAGGGAAATTAGCTCTTAAAAACATAATGATAGCTAGTCATTCCTTGAACTTTACTATTTGTTTCTAACCTCTCTAAAAGAGGATTTATGATGTAAGAGAAAACTTCAATCTGGACTAAATGAACTTTGAAAAATTTGAAATTCCTGAAGTTTTACATCAAGACATTTAGCCATACAATATACAATCTGCTGAGTAGTCTTTAAAAATTCCAAATATAAAAAATCCCAAACGTTTATTTATAAAAAAAATTATATTTCATTTTATGTTGTCATTCAAAAGTGAAATCACATTCTGATTTCATTGGGGCAAAGTAATCACACATCAGGGCAACTTGAGAATAAAAAAAACGATAGTTGCCCAAAATCACTATTTTAACTTGGTTTTAGAGAATATTTACCGTATCACGGATGCACTGCACAACATCCCCTTCACAGCATCCATCATAGTTGGAAGAAATATCTTCTATGAGAGAAATAAGCTCCTTAAATTCAATCTTGGGGAATTTTTGACTGAGTACCGCAATATATCTGGAAACAGAATTGATAAACCACAAAAATAATTTGAACAGCAAGTAGAACAAGTGGGAGTAATTTGCTAATATGATATGAATAGCTCCAAAAAGTATTGCCACCATTGTTGTTGTTGTTGTTATTTTTATAGACGTCATTATCAAATAGTTGGTGCACAGCCCACATGATCACTTTGAAAATCTTAGAGTGATATTTTATGAACCCCAAAGTCCTGGATGTGAGCAAAAAAAAACTGAGAGATGTGTTATCTTCCATAATTATTATAGCAAGATATGCTGCGTAAGGCCACCACTTCCTATTGTAAGTTCATGGCAGGCATAGATAATTCATGACAGTACTCTTTCCTGCTGATCCACTTGAAATCTCAAAATTTTTCTCAAGACATTGCCTTAGCCCCCATTACTAGTTGATTAGGGTGAGCACTACAGATAAAATTTATCTTTGTAAGGCTGTCTCCTCGTTGTTAAAGTCAAAGACCAAGGGATGAATTATTTCTAAAGTACTTGCAGGTTTTAAAACCCTGGTTTGAAACTCCCAGACCAGTTCAGATTCCCAATTAGCCTAAATATGTCTCAGATACAGCCACCATTCTCTTTTGGGTCTCTCCACCTCCCAAAACTTCTCTCATCTCGACCTAATGTCCTGGTCCTGAGCTATCCAAATAGGCTCAGACTCACCCCAAAGCCCCTGGGTACAAATGCAAGCAGAGACAAGATATATAGTATAAAACTCACATAAAGTGTACAACTTTGGTTCCAAATTTCAAAAGTGCCCCACAGACATGTTTTTGATAAGAAGAAAATGCTTTTAAATATTGTATGACAGGTATTGCCTGAAGAAGAAAGAGAAAATTCTTTTGAAACAATAGCAAAATCTCACTATTCCCTTATTTTTTAGTCACATTTCATTCAAACTATTACAAAATTTGTTCAGAGACAGAAAATATACAGGATTTTTGTTTCAGTAAACACATTATTAAAAGAAATATGCACTTATGGCACATCACAAAGGTAGGACCAGTCTTCCTAATGATTAATTGCACCTGGTAAAAAGGTGCATAGTTAGTGCTCCCTTGGTGGGTCAGCATGCTGTGAGCTTGGCCATCTCTATTGAGATTATTCCATGTTATTTGTAGTCAACAGACTACAAATTGTCAAAGATAAAAGATAAAATGTTATCCTTCACCCTCGACATTCACTCACCAAGGCTTCCTTCCAATTTACAAAGAAAACAAAGCCAGAAGAGAGAAATGACCGACTGTCTTTCGGGAGTCTCAGGTAAAAAGAATATTTAGATCAGAACCTGGTGACCAATGGTTTGAAAATCACTGAATATGACAAGAGAACATCATATATGGTAAGCAAGCCTTTTGCTATAATATAAGTCAGGGTCTGGATCTGTGATATTGAGTGATTTCTTATCCTCTTCATGAAACAAATGCTATACCCACCCTTGTTTGAAAGCAGTTGACTTTGTTTTGTTCTTCACAACATGATTTAGCCACCTCCTCAAAATGAGCAGCAACAATTAGAAGTGTAGGAGCGAAGACAAATGGGTTCCTTCTGGCAACTTCATATAAAAAACTATTAAAAAAAAGAAAAAGAGAGAGAAGAGGGGCAAGGGAAGAAACAGGAAAGCAATGAATGTAGACAAGGGAAGTGAAGGGAGGGTAAGATGAGAAGGAAAATAAAAAACAGAAAGAGACAAGAAGAGCAAGTTGTAAAACAAGGTAGAAGGAAGAAAGGTTTCCAGTTATAGAAAACTTCAATATAAGGCAGCATTATCCAGTTCCCGATAAGAGTCCTTTGAAGTCCTTACTGAAGTTGCTAACTCCAAAGTAGGAATGATGATTGCAATTCTAATCCCAAACACTGAGCTGTGGCTATTCTCCTTCCATCCACATGCTACCAGCTGGTCAGCAGTTCTCTCTTCCATGTTCAAAGAACAGCTATCTATACACACTCTATCTGAGATTCAGGGGTCCTGTTTACTTTTGTTCAGATAAACTTGTGATTTAGATTTAGATTTCAAGGAGCATACCAACCTTCCAGAAAAAGTCTCTGCCTCTGCAATGACTGCACTATACTAAAAACAAATGTTTTGCTAAACATCCCATAATTGAATGTCTGCCTGAGGTGAAAACTGCAACTTCCCCTTGGGAAGAGTCTATTATTTCCTCCACTGTGCATCCTACCAATTTAACACCAGGCACACACCTCTCCTCTAGGACTTGCCAATTAGAAGATACAATTCATTAATATAAGGGTCTTGTAAGCAGGGTCCATATCTTGATCATAGTTATATCCTAAACAATGAGCACAGTATCTGACACAGTATGTTTTGAATGAATGAAACAATCAATAAATAAATTAATGAACCCAGCCATATTTATTTGAGATAGGTATTAGATTCATCCTAAGACTAATTCTTCAATTGGATCATTTTTTACTAAGATTAAACTTACTGATTTAGAAGGGATTCTCTGTTACTTTCATAAGACTGGCATTTCTCTTCAGGATCCAAGGTAGGGAAAGGAGGCAGAAATCCCACATCAGCTTTCTTGTTATAGAAGAAACAGAGTCTTCTTTCATCACCAACCTTACTGCAGCAGTGTGAAAAATTATGCTTTTGTGGCAACCCCTCCATAGCACATATTTTTTCCTGTAAAACATTATTCTATACAACAGAGAAGAAAAGGACAATTTTTAGTGATGGTAAAGTAAAGCTTCTGTACTCGCTAAGAAACCACAATGAATAATTTTCCCACCATTACCAACAGAGCTCCTTCTCTTTCTCCTGCTCCTCTCCTTCCCCTTCCCCTTCCCCTTGCCTTCCCCTTTCTCCTCCTCCTCTTCTCCTCCTCCTCCTCTTCTTCTTCT
>NW_012120710.1:4586975-4617632 GCF_000951035.1 Colobus angolensis palliatus | reverse complement strand
CTTCTTCTTCTTCTTCTTCTTCTTCTTCTTCTTCTTCTTCTTCTTCTTCTTCTTCTTCTTCTTCTTCTTCTCTTTCTTCTTCTTCTTCTCCTTTTCCTTCTTCTTCTTTGGAATGGGTCTTGATATGTTGTGCAGGCTAGATTTGAACTCCTGGGCTCAAGTGATCCTCCAGTCAAAGTGTTCTAAATAGCTGGGACTACGGGTCTGCCAAATCAAAGTATCTTTACCCAAACCCTTGACAACCATCCTACACTTTCAGAATCTTTGTCCCTCTATCTATCAAAAGACATTTTAACCTCTTACTCTTCCATTGCTGCCTACATTTCCCTTCCACAAGGATTTTCTACTCATCTTCCAAGGCAATGACATGCTTGTATGTTAATGTATTGTAGAGTGTTTAGAAGTGGTGTTTAGTAGTAGTTTTTTGGAGATGCAGATGGTGACTCTTCTTGGAGGAGGCCCAGAAAAGGGATGTCACAATAGAATACATATTAAGAGAGACAGCTAAGGAGGGTACCTATGTACTTTCATGTGAATTTTCAGGCTATGGCTTCCTCTTCTGCCTGGATATATAGGACATACTGTATACATACTGCAAAGAAACAGCAAACTCCTTCTGTGTATCAAGATACAGAATTATTATCTTTCCCGAGGAAAGTACCTTGTTCTAAACACTAAAATTAAGCAAAATGAAAATGCTGTGCACAGAACATCTTTCATTTCATATTTTCAAGCCAGAGATTATCGCAGTGTTGGGCAAATAATCTTGTGTGTTTAAGAAACACAAGCAATTGGCTGGGCATGGTGGCTCACGCCTGCAATCCCAATACTTTGGGAGGCCAAGGTGGGAGGATCACTTGGGGTCAGGAGTTTGAGACCAGCCTGGAAACATGCAAAACCCCGTGTCTACTAAAAATACAAAAAAAAATTAGTTGGGCTTGGTGGTGCATGCCTGTGATCAGCTACTCGGGAGGCTGGGGCATGAGAATTGCTTGAACCAGGAGGCAGAAGTTGCAGTGAGCCAAAATTACCCCACTGCACTCCAGTCTGGGTGACAGAGTGATGCTCTGTCTCAAAAAAGAAGAAGAAGAAGAAGAAGAAGAAGAGGAAGAGGAAGAGGAAGAGGAAGGAGGAGGAGGAGGAGGAGAAAGAAAAGAAAAAAGGAAAAGTAACACATGCAATTTACTTACAGGTAATTTTGAACACTCTGGGAGCGTCTTGTCAGCCATACATCTGTCTTTGTATTCTACCATGTCTTTCACTAGTTTTTCCATTTCTTCAAAGGTTGCTTCCTGAACATACTGAGCAAATGCAATGATGGTGCTGCAAGAGTTCACATGGGGTATACAAAGATCAGTTGCAGAGCTTCCATGTATGGCCAACAAAAAGTCACAGGAACATCCTGACTGGCCTCAGGAAGTTATCTACTGTAATGGCTATAAATTTTACAACTTCAGGCTTTGCCTGAATTTTATAATTAAATTTGTCTTCTTGGATATGGTTTCTGTTTAGTTACATTACTTTTGAGAAGCATTAACATTTCCAAAATATATCATTATTTTGAAAATCATCATCAAAAAGTACTTAGCAAAACTCACATGTATTCAACATTCTCTTCTATAAATTTTTGAGTGCTGTTGAAGTTATCTGAAAAGCAAGAATAGGGTATTACATAACATGGTTTTCTAACATTTTTCAAATAAATAACTATACATGACATTTAAATGTATAAAATACAAAATAGACCACTGATGACAGGAGATAATTTTGCATATTTAACAAGAAACAATTAAGTCATATGAACAAAATAAGAAACCTTAATCATTTGTGATTATGTGTTCAAGAAATATTTACTAAATTGAATTGATCTAAATAAATCTTAATCTGACTAAACTTTAAATTTGCCATTGACGGCTCCCCAGATAGAAATGTCAAATACATTATCATGTTAAATGTCTATCATTTATGACTAGAGAAGTGATAAGAAGATTAACTAATGGGTGATACAATGCCATAACAGAGCCTGATGCTGTAGCATGCTGGCGGTCAGCATAGTTTATAGCACTAATCAGTCATAGCTATGTAGGTTATCTCCAGATCCACCTAAAATTATGGATTCCCTCCCAATGAGCATATGCTAATTGGAGCATATTTATGTTTGTTCACATAAACTACATTTATTTTTTGCAAAGTGTTGTGCTGGACCCTATGAAACAATTAACAATGACTAAAATATCTCCCCTTGACATTAGGTTCCTAAGCAAAGTTACTTGTGCATGTGACAATAATCTAATTTAGAATGTGATTAATTTGGGGCTGTTTTATGAATCCTGGGTGAGAAAGAAAGAAAAAAAAGGGTTATAGGAGGAGTGACATATGAGTTGAACATCAGTAAATGTAAGAGATTGGAATAACAGAAAAATGAAAAACCCTGTCTGTCTCTGTGGAGAGAGAATGGTGTGAATAAAAGCATTAAGGTAAGAAATCTTGAGAAGTATTCAGGGAAAGTCAATCTGTTTTGATGAGAAAGTGGGTCACAAAGATGAATAATGGGACCTAGGATAGAAAGGACCTGGGTGCAGATTATAGGAGTCTTGCATATAAAGCTGAGGAGTGTGGGCTTCATTTGGAAGACGTGGAAAGCCCTGGAAAATGTTTATATAGGATAGTAATCTGATCATTTCTATATACTAATAAATACGAGTCAGGTAGTGGTATATCTAATGTCATGGAATTTTCCACAGTGCCTGACAAATAGAAAAGGTAAGAAAGAACTATTTGTCAAATAAATGGGCAAAAGAAGGGTGGATGAGACAAAGTAAGAAGGCCATAGGAGTCTTTGCAACTGTCACACTGAGAAATCAACAAGATCTAAACTTTGGTAGGAGTAAGGGAAATGAAAAGGAAAATATAGATACAAAAGATATTAAAGAGGCAAAAAGTCAAGATTTTGAAACAGGTTGTTACAAGGGAAAAGGAGCAGGAAAACTCAAAAATGACCACTCTTCAAGCCTGTCTCACTAGCTGGTATTGTAGGGGCATATCAAATTGAGTAAGACGCAATCCATGCCTTCAGGGCCACTGCCAAGCTTAAGGCATGTTTGTTCAAGTCAAAGAAAGGAGCTCCTTCTAGGCCAAAAGGATTAGAAAAAGACACCTCCTCTAGACAGATGAGGTTCAAAATATTTCCCCTTTGGATGGAAGAAATATAAAAAGTCATCCTTTCCTCCAGACTGAGATGGCCTTGGCCAGGCTCAGGAGGGATGTTCAAACTGTACATTTGAAGGAGGAAGTAGATTCTGCATTCCCTAAAGATATAGTTGGGAAATATGATGGACAACCGAAGGTTCCAGAAAAATCCCAGTTCACATTTATTGTTCCACTGTTACCATAAACTATACATATTTGCAAAAAATACCATTATTAAAATCCAAATGTGTCTCCCGGCAACACTTTCTGTCCTGTCATAGACTGCTGATTATTTTTCAGATGTGACAACAGTTTCTTCACATTGACTTGGTAATATAAAAATTGCCATCAAGATAAAAATTCTGAAAAGGTTAGTTTTGGATAACTGGTTAGTGTATGTAAATTAGTGAGAGGGTGAAAAAAGCAAGTAAAGAATTAACTTGAAAGAAAACAAAATTTTAAAAATAGACATCCTAACTGGTCATTCTTTAGCTGATATACAAATAAATTTCTTACCTACATCCTGAGGTTGTGTGGGCAGAGTTAGGGATTCAGTCAAAAAACACAATAAAAAAATAAAACCTATAAGTTTTAATTGTTTCATCTTTCTAGAAACCACATTTACAAAAGAAAGTAATTTTGTTGAGGAAAATCAAGTTTTTATATTATTCTTTCACATTACCAGTAAAAAAGTAACCTATTTAATCTATTTCTGAAATACTGAATATTTGATTTTTTTGATCACTCTGCAGAATTTCCTGCTAATTATTAACCAGAAAAAAATTACCTTTGTGTTTCACTGGAAAAAATCTACTGAGTTGGAACAAAAGTCCACAGGCTAAGTATACACAATACCTAACCAAATAGACAACCAAAAAAGAAAACTTAAAATACTGCAAATGTTAAAGGAACAAAGGGCCAGAATAGATACAATCCAGCAATCTATCTTATGCATATATATCCAAAGGAAGTGAAATCAGTATCTCAAAGATATAAATATATACCACTACTATGTACTCACAAAAATTAAAAATAAAAAATTAAGAAGATATACCTGCACTCCCATGTTTATTACATTATTCACAATAGCCAAAATATGAAAACAGCCTGTCAGTGTATAAATAAATAAATAAATAAATAAATAAATCTCTCACACACACAGACACACAGACACACAAAATGGAATACTATTTAATCTTTAAAAAGAAGGAAATTCTGCCATATGAAAAAATGTGTATGAACCTGGAGAACATCATGTTAAGTGAAATAAATCAGACACAGAAAGAAAAGCACTGCATAATCCTACTTATATGTGGAACCCAAAAAACTCAAACTAGAAACGGCATAAAATGGTGGTTATCAAGGGCAGGAGGTGGAGGAAATGGGGAGATGCTTGTCAAAGGGTGCAAAGTTTCAGTTACGTAGAATGAGTAAGTTCAAACGCAGCACATGGACTACAGCTAATAATACTCTATTGTATGCTTAGAATTTGCTAAGAGACTAGGTCTTAAGAATTCACACTGTCTTAAAAGAAAAAAAAAAAATAGGTAACTGTGCATGGTGGCTCACACCTGTGATGCTAGCTCTTTGGGAAGCCGAGGCAGGTGGATCTCTTGAGGCCAGGAGTTCAAGACCAACCTGGACCAACATGGCAAAACCCTGTCTCTACAAAAAGCAGCTGGGAGTGGTGACATGCGCCTATAATCCCAGCTACTCAGGTGGCTGAGGCACGAGAATCACTTAAACATGGGAGGCAGAGGTTTCAGTGAGCCGAGATCGCACACTGCACTCCAGCCTGGGGGACAGAGCAAGATTCCATCTCAAAAATAAATTAATAAATAAAATATGTCAAATGATGGATATGTTGATTAGCTTGGCTGTAGTACTCAAGTCACTATGTATATATATTTGAAACATCATGTTGCATGCCTTAAGTATACATTTTTTATTACTTTTTTTTTTTTTTGAGACAGAGTCACACTCTGTCGCCCAGGCTGGAGTGCAGCGGTGTGATTGCGGCTCGCTGCAACCTCTGCCTCCCGGGTCCAAGCAATTCTCCTACTTCAGCCTCCTGAGTAGCTGGGATTACAGGTGCGCACCACCACGCCAGGCTATTTTTTGTATTTTTAGTACAGACGGGGTTTGACCATGTTAGCCAGGATGGTCTGGATCTCCTGACCTTGTGATCAGCCCACCTCAGCCTCCCAAAGTGCTGGGATTATAGCCATGAGCCACCGCACTCGGCCTTTAAAGTAAAAAGAGTTTTTTAAAAGCAATGGAAGCTTATGAGAACTTGATAATTAAAATAAATAATTACTGGAATATATTATAACACATTAATTTTGTAAAAATCATGAACCTATACCAACACAAAATTAAAATAAAAATGGGGAAAGGAAAGCTCTTCTCCACAGAAGAATGCCAACTAATAAACGTAGTTAGAAACAAAGCATAAACGTTTGTAACCCCCATAGTAATAGCTGATTTAGGCCAGTTTCATGAATGCATGATAAAGTCATAGGTGAAAAATTATTGAGGAATAGCATATTTATACTTTCAAAATATCACTTCACAGGTCACTTATTAATTTCAAAGTGCAAAAAACACCTTTGCAGGTGAATACATAAACAATGACATAGTCACTGTATGGATTATTTGTCTTTAAAACTAATGAATATTAAAAATATGTAATATCAGAGGAAATGTTTACTAAATGGCTTCTGGTAAAACAGTAGAATATAAAATTTTATATGTTATGTGTAGAAAATGGCAGGGTGAACAGACTCACTAAACCAAAGAAATGGAGGGAGAGAGATAAGAGAGAGACAGGGAGATTGAGAGATAGATTTTGTCTCCAAACAGAATTATGCAACTGTATGGTCAGCATCTTTGCTTGCAGGTGGTGAATAGTCCTAATTGTGCTGACCTCTCATTGTTGCCTCTGTTCTATTTGGCCTTTTGTCAGATGATTTAAAAGACCAAAGCTGTTGCTAAGTATATTGAATTATTAGTCAGAGATTCATTCACATTTTATTTTCTTCTCAGATATGTTACTTTTTATTTCCAATTACTGGTTGACATCTGGCAAGTAGAAAATAGCTCTAATTCATCCATTCCACAAATTTAGTCCTCCGTACCATTAATAAGCATGGGATATTTTTATGGCCATATGAAGTGAAATAGTCTGTGCCTACTTAGAAACTTGATGTATCTAAGTTAATTTTCTTCCTGGTTACTTTGTATTTGTCTCAAATGATCTAATTACTGACTCCTTCATTAATGAGTAATGTATTTTTAAATTTTCTCAGTAAATACGTCAAATAAATTTTGCTTCAACAATATAGATATATACATATACATCCAGACACTGAAGAAAGAAAGAGAGGAAGCCAGTAGTATATGAAAAGCTTGAGAAAATCCTGGAAACTATAAAACAGATAGGATCGAATTAATGGAGAAAATAGATAAGAGGGAGCTTCAACCCAAATCTTGGGAGATGACATCCATTCTTCTCAAGAGCATTCCAGAACTGTTTCAAGTCTAAAGAATATAAAGAACAGATATGGGCCATGGGGTAATAATCAGGAAAAGAAGCTAAAACCTTACATTCTGAACAGCTAAATTAGGACAGGATATTACTTTCTCCTCTCTTTCTCTAGCACCACACACAAATATATAACATACTTGGGTAACAATGTTTGATATCTTTTACATCTAGGTCAAAATCCAAAAATGACTCTTTCTTAGTTTGGATTTCCCAAAAGTAGACCTCTAGGGAAAGACTTGTACTTTATTTGGAAGGCAACTGTAGGAGGCACAGTGAGGAAGTAGGACCAAAAACGGAGAAAAGCAGCCAATAATTCAGGTGTTAATGAGAACAATAATAGTGTAGGCAACTGGGATGTAAGCCTGTTCAGAACTATCTGGGAAGTGGAAGATGCCCTAGAATCATCCTGACAGAGGACTGAGAGGCTGGGCCATTATTTCATTAACTAAAGACTACATGAGCAGGAATAATAATCAAGATTAATCAGACATACATGAGCGAGAAAAATAATAATTAATAATTATTCACACTTCAGGAGAAAAGAAAGCTATTGAGGTACACATTCTAAAAACATCATAATAGTTAAAACAGTGTGATGATATTGGCAATATGCAGATACAACAAAATGAAAGTCTAAAATTTGATCCAAATTTTAGCCTATCTGTACAGTAATATACTTCTAAAAAGATCAGAGATCCAAATGTAGAAAAATTTTTAAAAAAGAGAAATGATAAAAGTACTAAAAGAAACACAAGTGATGAGGGAAAAACTTTCCTAATTATAATGCAAAATAAATTCAACTACATAAACAAATTTTTAAAGACTGTGCATGAAGACTTCGCTGGGCAAGACATCCTACTAGACACAGTCAGGTGAAACAGCCTTCACTGTGGGACTGAGATGACTAGCACATGCCTAACAGATCTTCAGAGGGAAGGTACTGAGAGTGGACAGAAGAAAGACACAGAAGCTGGGCTGAAGTGGGAGGAAGCTGAGAACTCTGCATGGGATTGCCATGCACTGGGACTCACCCCCAGACCCCAACAACTCTGGGGGAATGGGTGAGTTGAACTGGCAAGGAGCAACCTGCTTTCACCATGGGCCTCAGGAATTCTGACAGAGGAGACCCCTCAACCACCATGGACACTCAAGCTGGCAGAAAGAGCTGCTTAGAGAAGTGGTAGGGGCCAGCACAACAGCTGATGTGTAGGCCAAAGGGATTGGTACGGAAGCATCTGTAACAGAACACAGCCAAGGACGCCCATCCCCCTAGGCTGGACTTGTTCCTCCAGGAGATTTTAGCCCTAGGGGAACTGTAGGACCTAAACTATACAGGGTGGTCTTGCCCACCAAACAGAACTGGTCTGACCTGAGCACTCCTTGATCTGCTGGGCAACCTCAGGTGCCCTGGGCCCCACATCATAGCTCCTGCACTGGCAAACTGTGCCTAACCGGCAGAAAGCCCCAGGGAGGCAGCCACCATGGTCATGCACCAGCGAGCCTGCTCCCTCTCCACACTGCAGTATCCCTCAGATACACAGCAACCCCCCACCTCCCACCTGCATCACTTTGCAGGCACATGTCTGCACACGCAGGTTTTGCCTTCTTAGCCTGGCAAGTGTGCCTGTGCATGCGCCCTGCCTTGCCACTGCTTCAGTGGGGAAGTGCACTTTGTACCCCCTCCTCTCACCAGACCGGCATTGAAGTTGGAACCTTGGTGGGCAAAGAGCCATACAACACTGCACCCTCCAGCACCCTTCCCCCGCAAAAACACAGCCACAGGAGTGAAACTAGGCACGGAGAACAGCAGACCCTCCCCTATGCTGAGCAACCACCCTTGCCTGTGACTCATAGAGAGCACAAACAGACCTGCACCTACCAGTGCCCTGTCTCCCTACCAACACGGCCACCAGTGGGACCATGTGCACAGTAAGCATCAGGGGTCCTTCAACCTCCCCAAGCCATGCTGCCTCTGTCACTGTGGTGAATGCCCACACCCTGCTACAGCCAACAAGTGTGCACCCCACCGTACTTGGCTTGCTGCTGCAGCCACATGTAAATTAAACCAGGCACAGTGGCTCATGCCTGTAATCCCAGCACTTTGGGAGGCCGAGATGGGCAGATCACCTGAAGTCAGGAGTTCAAGACCAGCCTGATTAACATGACAAAACCCCATCTCTACTAAAAATACAAAAATAGCCAGGTGTGGTGGTCTGTGCCTAAAATCACAGCTACTTGGAAGGGCAGGAGAATTGCTTGAACATGGGGGATGGAGGTTGCAGTGAGCCAAGATCATTCCATTACACTCCAGCCTGGGCAACAGAGAGAGACTATGCCAAAAAAAAAAAAGAAACCTGACGCCACCACACTACAAAACACTTTATGCTACTGGCACATGTGAATTAAGACAGATGTTTATGCCACTACACTGCGAAATGCTTTGGCTGACACCATTTGATCACTTGATATGGTTTGGTTCTGTGTCCCCACCCAAACCTTACCTAGAATTGTAATCCCCATAATCCTCACATGTCAGCAGGGTGAAGTATAGGGGACCAAGTGGAGGTAATTGGATCATGGGGGTGGTTCGCCCACGCTGTTCTCCTGATAATGAGTGAGTCTCTCACGAGATCCGAAGGTTTTATAAGCATTTGGCATTTCTCCTGCTTGCGCTCACCCTGTCTTGCTGCCCTGTGAAGAAGGTACCTGCTACTCCTTTGCCTTCCACCATGATTGTAAGATTCCTCCCCAGCCATGTGGAGTCATGAGTCAATTTGACCTCCTTCCTTTATTTACCCAGTCTCAGGTATTTCTTCATAGCAATGTGAGAATGGACTAATACAGTAAATTGGTACTGCAGAGAGTGGGGTGCTGCTATAAAGATACCCAAAAATGTGGAAGTGACTTTGGAACTCAGTAACAGGTAGTGGTTGGAACAGTTTGAAGGACTCAGAAGAAGACAGGAAATGTGGGAGAGTTTGGAACTTCATTGAGACTTGTTGAATGGCTTTCACCAAAATGCTGATAGTGACATAGAAAATGAAGTCTAGGCTGAGATAGTCTCAGATGCAGATGAGAAACTTCCTGGGAACTTAAACAAAAGTGACTCTTGTTATGCTTTAGCAAAGAGACTGGTGGCATTTTACCCCTGCCTTAGAGATCTATTGAACTTTGAACCTGAGAGAGATAATTTAGGGTGTCTGGCAGAAGAAATTTCTAAGCAGCTAGACAGAGCACAAAAGTTTGGAAAATTTGCAGCCTGATGATGTGGTAGAAAAGAAAATCCCATGTTCTGAGAAGAAATTCAAGCCAGCTGCAGAAATTTGCATAAGTAATGAAGGGATGAATGTTAATTGCCAAAAAAAATGGGGAAAATATCTTCAGGGCATGTCAGAGACCTTCCTAGCAGTCCCTCCCATCACAGGCCCAGAGGCCTAGGAAGGAAAAATGGTTTCATGGGCTGGGTCCAGGGCTCCTCTGCTGTGTGAAGCCCCAGTATTTTGTACCCCGCTTCCCAGTTACTCCAGCACTGGCTAAAGGGGGCCAAGGTACAGTGTATGCCATTGCCTCAGAGGGTGTAAGCCCCATGCCTCAGCACCTTTCATGTGATGTTGGTCCTTTGAGTACACAGAAGACAAGAACTGAGGTTTGGGAGCCTCCACCTAGATTTGTCCAAGCAAAAGTTTGCTGCAGGGGTGGCACCCACATGAAGAATCTCTGTTAGGGCAGTGCAGAAGGAAAATGTGGAGCGGGAGCCACCATACAGAATCCCGACTGGGGCACTGTCTAGTGGAGCTGTGAGAAGAGGGCCACTGACCTCCAGATCCCAGAGTGGTAGATCCACCAACAACTTGCACTGTGCACCTGGAAAAGCCACAGACACTCAATGCCAGCCCATGAAAGCAACCAGATGGGGTGCTATACCCTGCAAAGCCACAAAGGTGGAGCTTCTCAAGGCCATGGGAGCCCACTTCTTGCATCAGCATAACTTGGATGTGAGACTTGGAGTCAAAGGAGATCATTTTGGAACTTTAGAGTTTAATGACTGCCCTATTGGATTTCAGACTTGCATGGGGCTTGTAGCCCCTTTGCTTTTGATTGCCCTATTGGATTTTGGACTTGCATGGGGGCTTGTAGCCCCTTTGTTTTGGCCAATTCTCCCATTTGGAATGGCTGTATTTACACAATGCCTGTACCCCCATTGTATCTAAGAAGTAACTAACTTGCTTTTGATTTTACAGGCTCATAAGTGGAAGGAACTTGCCTCGTCTCAGATGAGACTTTGCACTTGGACTTTTGCATTAATGCTGGAATGAGTTAAGACTTTGAGAGGCTGTTGGAAGGACATGGTTGTGTTTTAAAATATGAGGACATGAGATTTGGGAGGAAATTGGGACAGAATTATATGGTTTGGCTTGGTGTTCACACCCAAATTTCACTTTGAATTATAAACCCCATAATCCCCACATGTCAAGGGCAGGAATAGAGGGAGGTAATTGAATCTTGGGGCCAGTTTTCTCCATACTGTTCTGGTGATAATGAGTGAGTCTTACAAAATCTGATGGTTTTATATAAGCATCTGGCATTTCCTCTGCTTACACTCACTCCATCCTGCCACCCTGTGAAGAAGGTGCTGCTTCTCCTTTGCCTTCCGCCATGATTGTGAGTTTCCTGAGGCCTCCACAGACATGCAGAATTGTGAATCAATTAAACCTCTTTCCTTTATAAATAACTCAGTCTTGGGTATTTCTTCATAGCAGTGTGAGAATGGACTAAGACACCACCCATCTGAGTGTAGTGAACAGTGGTCCAGAAGCACCTCAGCCCTCCATAGCACAGTTAGATTCCTAACCTTGAGGAGCCAGAGAATGAAGTCAGAGCCTGATACAAATCCTCCAGAATTAGAGCACACAGTCCAGGAGTTGACAGCTGAGTGTTGGCCCCCTAAAATCTTCCGTAAATGAAACAAGTCAGCTGAACCTACTTTATACCACAATCAAACCCTTTAGGTCATCAAACAGGATAAGAGGAAAAAGAAATCCAACCAATGGTCAGAATTTCAAAGACTGAAGAAATATCAGCCCACAAAGATAAGAAAGAACCTGCACAAGAACTCTAATAACTCAAAAAGCCAGAGTTCCTTCTTTCCTCAAAATGACTACTCTACCTCTCTACCATGTGTTCTGAACTGGGCAGAGATGGCAAAAATAACAGAAATAGAATTCAGAATATGAATAGAAAGAAAGATCATTGAGATGCAAGAGATGTTGAAACCCAGTCCAAGAAAACTAAGAATCACAATAAAATGATACTGGAACTGACAGACAAAATAGCCAGTATAGAAAAGAATAACTGGTACAATAAACCTGAAAAACACCCTACAAGAACTTCATAATGCATTCACAAGTATTAATAGCAGAAAAAAACAACCACAGGAAAAAATTTCAGAGCTTAAAGACTGACTTTCTGAAATAAGACCGCCAGACAAGAAAAGAGAAAGAAGAATAAAAGGTAATGAACAAACCCCTAAGAAACATTGGATCATGTAAAAATACCACATCTACAATTCATTAGTGTTCCTGAAAGAGATGGGGAGAGTATAAGCAACTTGGAAAACAAATTTCTGGATATCACCCATGAGAACTTCCCCACCCTAGCTAGAGAAGCCTCAATTCAGGAAATGCAGAGAACCCCAGTAAGACACTCCCCAAAAAGATAATCCCCAAAACTAAAAGTCATCAGATTCTCTAAGGTTGAAGTGAGAGAAAAAATGTTAAAGGCAGCTAGAGAGAATGGGCAGGCCAACTTCAAAGGGAAACTCATCAGACTAGTAGCTGATCCCTCAGCAGAAACCCTACAAGCCAGAAGAGATTGGGAGCCAATATTCAGCATTCTTAAATAAAAGAAATTCCAACCCCGAAATTTTATATCCAGCCAAATTAAGCTTCATAAGCAAAACAGATATAAGATCCTTTTCAGACAAGCAAATGCTGTGAAAATTTGTTACCACCAAGTGCTTTACAAGAGCTCTTGAAGAAAGCACTAAATATGGAAAGGAAAGACCATTACCAGCCACTACAAAAAAACACACTTAAATACACAGACCAATAGCACTATAAAGCAATCACACAAACAAGTCTGCAAAATATCCAGCTAACGTCATGATGACAGGATCAAATCTGCACATAGCAATACTTACCTTGAATGTAAACAGGCTACATGCCTCAATTAAAAGATACAGGGTGTCGAGCTGGATAAAGAACCAAGAATATTGATATGCTGTCTTCAAGAAATCTATCTCACATGCAATGACACACATGGGCTCAAAAGAAAAGGATAAAGAAAAATCTACCAAGCAAATGGAAAACAGAAAAAAAAAGCATAGGTTGCAACCCTAGTTTCAGACAAAATAGACTTTAAACCAACAAAGATGTAAAAAAAGAGACAGAGAAAGAAGGGCATTACACAATGGCAAAGGTTCAGTTCAACAAGAATACCCAACCATCCTAAATATATATAGGCACCCAACACAGGAGCACTTAGATTCACAAAGCAAGTTCTTAGAAACTTAAAAGAGACTCAGACTCCCACACAATGATAGTGGGACACTTTACCACCTCTCCAATGACAATATTAGACAGATCATCAAAGCAGAAAACTAACAAAGATATTCAGGACCTGAACTCAGCCCTGGATCAAATGAACCTGATAGACATCTACAGAGCTCTCCACCATAAAAGAACAGAATATATATTCCTATCACCACATGGGACACATACTCTAAGATCAGCCACATAACCTAACACAAAATACTGCTCAGCAACTGCAAAGAACTGAAATCATAACAACCACTCTCTCCGGCCATGACACTTACAAATTAGAAATCAAGACTAAGAAATTCAGTTAAAAACATACAGTTACATAGAAATTGAATAACCTGCTCCTGAATGACTTTTGGGTAAATAACAAAATTAAGGCAGAAATCAAGAAGTTATTTGAAACAAATGAGAACAAAAATACAACATACCTGAATCTCTGGAACAGAGCTAAGGTAGTGTTAAGAAGAAAATTTATAGCACTAAGTGCCCACATTAAAAAGTTAGAAAGATCTCAATTTAACAACCTAACAGCACAACTAAAAGAAATAAAGAATCTAGAGCAAACCAATCCCAAAGCTAGAGGAGACAAGAAATAACCAAACTAAAGCCAAACTGAAGGAGATTGAAACATGAAAACCTGTTTGGAAGATCAATGATCCCATGAGTTTGTTTTATGAAAACTGTAATAAAATAGACCCCTAGCTAGACTAATAAAGGGAAAAAAGCAGAGAAGCTCTAAATAAACACAGTTAGAAACAACAAAGAGGAGATTACCACTGACTCCACAGAAATATAAATAAATCTCAGAGAATATTATGAACACCTCTATGCACACAAACTAGGAAATCTAGAAAAAATGGATAAAATCCTGGAAGCACACAGTCTCCAAAGACTGAGCAAGGAAGAAATGGAATCCCAGAACAGAACAATAATGAGCTTCAAAATTAAATCAGTAATAAATAGCATACCAACCAAAAAGAGCCCAGGACCAGACAGACTCACAGCCAATTTCTACCAGATGTACAAAAAAGAGCTGGTACTCTTCCTACTGAAACTATTCCAAAAAATTAAGGAGGAGGGACTCCTACCTAACTCATTCTATGAGGTCAGCATCATCCTGCTACCAAAACCTGGCAGAGACACAACAACAACAACAACAACAATTTCAGGCCAGTATCCTTGATGAACATCGATGCAAAAATTCTCAACAAAGTACTGGCAAACTGAATCCAGTAGTATGTCAAAAAAGCTTATTCAGCACAATCAAGTAGGCTTTATCCCTGGGATGAAAGGTAAGTTCAACATACACAAATCAAAAAATGTGATTCATCATATAAACAGAACTAAAGACAAAAACGAAATGATTATCTCAATAGATGCAGAAAAGGCTTCTGATAAAAGTTAACACCACTTTATGTTAAAAACTCTCAATAAACTAGGTATCAAAGGAACATACCTCAAGACAATAAGAGTCATCTATGACAAACCCACAGTCAACATCATACTGAATGCGCAACAGTTGGGTACATTCTCCTTGAAAACCTGCACAAGACAAGGATGCCCTCTTTCACCACTCCTATTCAACATACTCTTGGAAGTCCTGGCCAGAGCAATCAGGCAAGAGAAAGAAATAAATGTCAGCTAAATAGAAAGAGAGAAAGTCAAACTATCCCTCTTTGCAGATGACATGGCCCTCAATCTAGGAAACCCTGTAGTGTCAGCCCAAAAGCTCCTTCAGTTGATAAACAAGTTCAGCAAAGTCTCAGGATACAAAATCAACATGCAAAAGTCACTAGTATTTCTGTACACCAACAACAGCCGAGCTGACAGACAAATCAGGAATGCAATCCCATTCACAAGTGCCAAAAAATAAAGTAAAATACTTGAAAATACAGCTAACCAGAGATGTAAAAGATCTCTACTGAAGGGCTGGCCTGCCCCTCCACACCTGTGGACGTTTCTCGTTAGGTGGAACGAGAGACTTGAGAAAAGACATGAGACACAGAGACAAAGTATAGAGAAAGAAAAAGTGGGTCCAGGGGACGGGCACTCAGCATACAGAGGACCCACACTAGCACCGGTCTCTGAGTTTCCTTAGTATTTATTGATAATTATCTTTACCATCTTAAAGAAAAGTAAGTGGCAGGATAATAGGATCATTGTAGGGAGAAAGTCAGCAGTAAAACATATGAATAAAGATCTCTGTGACATGAATAAGTTTAGGGAAAAGTGTTGTGCCTTGATATGCATATGTAAACATCTCCATAAACCTTTTTAGTGCATAAAGAGCAACATTGCACTAGTGAGTCCTGCTTTTTGCCCTAAGGCGGTTTTCTCCTTTCTCAGTAAACAGAACATACAATCGGGTTTTATACCGAGATGTTCCATTGCCCAGGGACAGGCAGGAGACAGATGCTTTTCTCTATCTCAACCGCCAACAACCACCAAGAGGCCTTCTTTCATCTTGTACTAGTCCTCCTCAGCACAGACCCTTCACGGATGTCAGGCTGGGGGACGATCAGGTCTTTCCCATCCCATGAGGCCATATTTCAGACTATCACATGGGGAGAAACCTTGGACAATACCTAGCTTTCCTAGGCAGAGGTTCCTGCGACCTATGGCAGTGTGCGTATCCCTGGGTACTTGAGATTAAGAGAATGGTGATGACGTTTAACCAGCAAGCTGCCTTCAGGCACTTGTTTAACAAAGCACACCCCAAAATCCTTTAAACCTTGAGTCACCATAGCATATGTCTCTTGCAAGGACAAGGTTGGAGGTAGGGTCACAGATTAACAGCATCTCAAATACAGAACAAAATGGGGTCTCTTATGTCTACTTCTTTCTATATAGACACAGTAACAGTCTGATCTTTCTTTCTTTTCCCCACACTCTACAAGAACTACAAAGCACTGTGCAAAGAAATTAGAGATGACACAAATGGAAAAATATCCCATGCTCATGGATAGGAAGAATCAATATTATTAAAATGGCTATCCTGTCCAAAGCAATTTATAGTTTCAATGCTATTTCTATCAAACTACCATTGAAATTCTTCACAGAACTAGAAAAAAAACTATTTTAAAATTAATGAGGAAACAAAAAGATTGCAAATAGCCAAGGCAATCTTAAGCTAAAAGAACAAAGCTGGAATCGTCATGCCATCAGACTCCCAAACATACCACAGAGCAACAGTCACCAAAACATCATGGTACTGGTACAAAAACAGACACATGACCAATGGAACAAAGTAGAGAGCCAAGAAATAAGGCTGCACATCTACAACCATCTGATCTTTGACAAAGCTGACAAAAACAAGCAATGGAGAAAGGACTCTCTATTCAGTAAATGTTGCTGGGATAACTAGCTAGCCATACGCAGAAGATTGAAACTGGACCCCTTCCTTACAAAATATACAAAAATCAACTCAAAATAGATATAGAGACTTAAATGTAAAACCCAAAACTATAAAAACCCTGAAAGACAATCTAGGCAATACCATTTTGGACACAGGAACGGGTAAAGATTTTATGGTGAAGACACCAAAAAGCAATGTCAAGAAAAGAAAAAAATTGATAAACGGAATCTAATTAAACTAAAGAATTTCTACATGAAAAAAGATTATCAACAGAGTAAATAGCCTACAGAATGGGACAAAATATTTGCAAACTATGCATCTGACAAAGTTCTAATATCCAGCATCTATAAGGAACTTAGGTAAATCTACGAGAAAAGAAATAAACCCATTCAAAAGTGGGCATTAGATGAACAAACACTTTTCAAAAGAAGACATACATGCGGCCAAAAAGCATATGAAAAAAAGCTCAACATCACTGATTGAGCTCAACATCACTGATAACATCATTAGAGAAATGCAAATCAAAACCACAGTGGGATACCATCTAACACTAGTCAGAATAGCTATTATTAAAAATTTAAAAATAACAAGTGCTGACAAGGTTGCAGAGAAAAAGTAACACTTATACACTGTTGGTGGGAGTGTAAATTAGTTCAATCATTGTGGAAAACAGTGTGGTGATTCCTCAAAGACCTAAAAACAAAACTACCATTTAACCCAGCAATGCCATTACTGGGTATATACGCAAAGAAATAGAATCGTTCTATCACCAAGACACATGCACTTGTATGTCTATTGCAGCACTATTCACAATAGCAAAGACATGGAATCAACCTAAATGCCCATTAGTAGTAGTCTGGATAAAGAAAATGTGCTACATATACCACAGAATACTATGCAGCCATTAGAAACAACAAGATCATGTTCTTTGCAAAAATACAGATGGAGCTGGAGGCCATTATCCCTAGCAAATTCAGGAAAAGAAAATCAAATACCTCATGTTCTCACTTATAAGTGGAAGCTAAATGATGAGAACACATGGACACATGGAGGGGAAGAACATACACTGGGGCCTGTCAGAGAAGGGAGGGTAGGAGAAGAGAGATCAGAAAAAATAACTAGTGGGTACTAGGTTTAATATCCGGGTGATGAAATAATCTGTAAAACAAACCCTCATGACACAACTTTACCTATATAGCAAACCTGTACACATACTCCTACATTTAAAATCATATATTTTACAGATATGAAAAATCAAATAAATCTAAAAAAACAAAGAAAGCAATCTGAAAACAAATTAAAACAAATGAAGCTAGGTAGTTATAAATTTAATTTGTGACATAAGCACAAACAAAAAAATTATTTTAAATTATTTTAGGGCACAGTGTTTTCACCGTAAATTCTTAGTTGAATATGCTCTCAGAGAAAACAGCTGCAAATAAATTTTGACAAATAATAATTATATATATTTATGGGCTGCAATGTGATGTTTTGATGCATGTATACATTATGAAATGATTAAATCGAGCTAATTAAATCCATCCCCTCGCATACTTATCTATTTTTCTGGTGAGAACATATGAAATTTACTATTAGAAATTTTGAAATAAACAATACATTATTATTAACTATAGTCACCATGCTGTGCAATAGACTTCAAAAACATTTCCTCCACCCCTAACCTCTGGTAACTACCATTCTACTCTCCACTTCTGTGGGTTCAGTTTATTTCAGATTTCACCTACGAGTGATATCACACAGTATTTGTCTCTTTGTACCTGGCTTACTTAGCATAATGTCTTTTAGATTTCTTCATGTTGTCTCAAATGAAAATTTTCCTTCTTTTTTTAAGGCTAATAGTATCCCATCCCATAATTTCTTTATTCATTTGTATATTGGCCAGCAGTAAGGTTGCTTCCATATCTTAGTTATTGTGAATAATGCTTCAGTGAATATAGGAGGGCAGATAACTCTTCAACATACTGATTTCATTTCCTTTGTATGTATAGTAGAAGAGGGATCACTAGATCATATGGTAATTCTATTTTTGCTTTTCTGAGAAACCTCCACGCTATTCTTCGTATCTCCATATCCTTTTGTCCCCAACCTTGCCAACACTTACTGTATTTTGTCTTTTTAATAACAGTCATCCTAAGAGTTGTGAGGTAATAGCTCTCATTGTGACTTTAATTTTTGTTTTCCTGATGATTAGAGGTCTTGATCATTTTTAATATATCTGTTGGTCGTATGTATATGCTGTTTTGAGAAATTCCTATTCAGGTATTTTGTCCATTTTACTTGGGTTATTTGGGGTTTTTTTTCTATTGAGTGATTTGAGTTCCTTATGTATTTTGGATATTAACCCTTTATCAGACGTATGGTTTACAAATATTTCCTCCCAAGTCCATAGGTTGTCTCTTCACTCTGTTAATTGTTCCTTTGCTGTGCAGATTTATAGTTTGATATTACCCCATTTATCTATTTTTGCTTTTATTGCCTGTGCTTTTTGAGAATCAAATCCAAAAAATCATTGCCCAGAACAATATTATGAAGACTTTTCAGTATGTATTTTTCCAGTAATTTTATAGTTTTAGATCTTACATAAAGCATTTAACCATTTTAAGTTTATTTTTGTGTGTTGTGTAAAGTAAGGGTCTAATTTCATTCTTTTGTGTGAGACTGTCCATTTGCCATTGTGTGTTCCCAACATCTTTGTCAAATATCAACAGAGCATAATGCATGGGTTCATTTCTAAGTTCTCTATTCTGTTTCATTGGTTGATGTGTCTGTTTTATTGTTTTGATTTTGTTTTGAACAGTATCAAATGTTTTGATTACTATGGCCTTGAAATAAATTTTTTAGTCAGATAGTGCAATTCCTGCAGCTTTGTCCTTTGTATTTAACATTGTTTAAGCTATTCAGGCTCTTTTATAGTTTTATATAAACTGTAGGGAGTTCTTTTTCTATTTTTGTGAAAAAGACCATTTTAATATGGATTACATTTAATCTGTAGATTACTTTGTGAAGTATGAACATCTTAACAATATTAATTCTTCCAATTAATGAATATGAAATATTTTTCCATTTATCTGTGTTTTCTTCATGAATATTTTGTAGTTTTCAGTAAATATTGATTATATATGACTACATGTGACAACATAATCTTACATATAGAAATCCTCCAAACACTCCACTGAAAAATTGTTGGAAATAATAAATGAATTTGGTAAAGTGGCAGGATAGAAAAACAATTTCACTTATTTTCTATTTGAATACCTTTTATTTCTCTTTCTTGCCTAATTGCTATGTTAAATAGAAATGGTGAGAGTGAGCTTTCTTGTCTTGTTCCTGATATTACAGACAAAGCTTTCCATTTTTCACTATTAAGGTGATAGTATCTGTGGACTTTTCATATGTGATCTTTATTGTTTTGAGGTACATTACTTCTATATCTATTTTGTTGGTTGAGAGTTTATATTATGAAGGATGTTAAATTTTATCAAATGCTGTTTCTATATCTATTGAGATGATAATATGGGTTTTGTCCTTGATTCTGTAGTATGTGGTGTATCACATTTAGTAATTTGCATATGTTGAAATATTCTTTCCTTCCAGAGATAAATTCTACTTGATCATAATGAATTATTCTTTTATTGTACTTTTGAATAATGTTCATTAGTGTTTTGTTGAGGATTTTTGCATCTATATTTATCAGGGATATTGAACTATAATTTTATTTCTTGTAGTATCCTTATCTGGCTGTAGTATCCTTATTTGGCTGTAGTATCCTTGTCTGGCTGTAGTATCAGGGTAATTCTGGCCTTTTAAAATGGAATTGGAAGTATTTTCTTCTCTTTTATTTTTTGAAAGAGTTTGAGAAGGATTAACATGAGTTATTCCTTAAGTGTTTGGTAGAATTCAGCTATGAAGCCATTCAGTGCTGGAATTTTCTTTAATTGGAGGCTTTGACATTACTGATTCAATATCCTTACTCATAATTGGTCTTTGTAGATATTATGTTTCTTCATGATTCTGTCTTGGTAGTTTATATGTTTTATGAATGTATACATTTCTCTATGTTATCCAATTGTTTGGCATATAATTGTTCATAATAGTCTTTTATTATTTGTATTTCTGTAGTTATCAGTTTGAATGTCTCCTGTTTACTTTTTTATTTTGTTTATTTGACTCTTTTTGTTAGTCTAGCTGCAGATTTGTTGGTTTTATCTTTTCAAAAACTTATCTTTTAGTTTCATTATTCTTTTAATCATTTTTGTAGTCTCTATTCCTGTTATTTCTGCTCTGATGTTGATTTTCTTTCTTCTACTAACATTGGGCTTAATTTTTCCTTCTTTTTCTAGTTCCTTGACGTGTAACATTATTTATTTGAGAGCTCTCTTTTGTTTCTGGATGTAAGCATTTATTGCTACAAACTTTCCTGTTAGAACTGCTTTTGCAGCAACCTATAAATACTGTATATTGTGTTTTCATTTTTGTCTCAAGACATGTTTTAATTTCTCTTTATTTTCATTCTTCATCCATTGGCTTTGTTCAGGAACATGTTGTTTAATTTCCACACATTTGTTACTTTTCAAGATTCCTCCTGCTGTTGATATCTAGCTTTATACTATGATCAGAAACAATACTATATATTATTTGTATAATTGTGATCAGAAAAAATAGAGAAAAAAATGCCATGATTACAATCTTAAATTTGTTAAGACTTCTTTCATGGTCTAAAGTATGATCTATCCTGGAGAATGTTCCATGTGCATTTGAGAAGAATGTGTATTCTGTTGCTGCCGGATGGAATGTTCTATATATGTGTGTTAGGTCCATATGCTCTGACATGTAGTTCAAATCCAGTGTTTTCTTAATTCTCTCTGGATGATCTGTCCATTGCAGAAAGTGCTAGTAGTGTTGTATTGCAGCGTATCTCTACTTTCAGATCTTTTAATTTTACTTTATTTATTCAGGTTCTCTTATGTTGGGTAAATATATATTTGTCATTTTTATATCTTCTTAATGAACTGACCCTTTTATCATTATATAATGATTTATTTGTCTCTTTTTTCAGTTTTTAATTTAAATTCTATTTTGTCTGAAATAAGTCTAGCTACCTCTGCTCTTTTGGTTTCCATTTGCATGAAGTATCTCTTCTACCCATTTACTTTCTGTCCATGTGTGTCCTTAAAAGGGAAGTCAGTATTTCATAGGCAGCATGTAGTCTTATTGTTTGTTATCCATTCCAACACTACATTTTTTTAAAAATTTAATCTTTTTACATTCAAGGTAATTATTGATGGGTAAGGACTTTCTATTACCATTTTGTTCATTGGTTTCTGGTTGTTTTGTAGATCTATTGTTCTTTTTTTCCACTTTTGCTGTCTTCCTTTGTGGTTGGATGACTTTCTGTAATAATAGACTTTGATTCTGTTCTGTTTCTCTTCCATGTATTTACCATAGGTTGTTGTTTTGTGGTTATCATGAGGCTTATATAAACATAATACACTTTAAACAGGCTATTTGAAGTTGATAGCAGCTTAATTTTTATTGCATGCCAAAACTCTACCCTTTCACTTCCACACACATATTTTATGTTTTTGATGTCATCATCTACATCTTTTCATAATATATATCTCTTCCCAAATTATTGTAGTTGTAGATTTGTTTGTTTGTTTGTTTGTTCGTTTTGAGACAGAGTCTCACTCTCCCACCCAGGCTGGAGTGCAGTGGTGCAATCTTGGCTCACTGCAACTTCTGCCTCCCAGATTCAAGCAATTCCTCTGCCTCAGCCTACCCACTAGCTAGGATTACAGGTACACACCACCACGCCCAGCATTTTTTTTTTTTTTTTTTTTTTTTTTTTTATGGTACAGACGGGGTTTCATCATGTTGGCCAGTCTAGTCTCGAACTCCTGACTTTGTAATCCACCCACCTCGGCCTCCCAAAGTGCTGGGATTACAGACGTGAGCCACCGCATCCAGCCTGTAGCTGTAATTTTTTAACAGTTTTGACTTTTAACCTCCATGCTAGAAATATTATTTATTTACACACCATCATTACAGTATTAGAATATTCTAAATTTGACTTTTGCTTACTTTTATAGTGAATTTTACACTGGGCAGGTGCCCTCACAGAAGTATTTCTTGTGTACGATTGTAGTGGCCTTTGTGCAAGGTTGTAATTTTTGCAGAGTATTTTGTGATAGGTCTTGTTATTATACATTCATATGTGAGAACCATCTCTTCATGGCCTTCTCAGCTCTATTTTTCAGAGTATTTAATGCATATGACTATTTTGATTCTGAAAATTTCCATAGAGCTTAATTAGTTTCTTTTCATGGTGTTGTAATTCCTTGATACTTCATAATCCTGGTGTGTTGGCATTATGTACATTTGAAAAAGCAGGCAGCTCTTTTGGAATTTACAGGTGTTCTTTGGCATGGAGAGAACTTCACTATTTAGTCTAGCCTGGGATTCTGAATGGGCCAGCTGGTAATTACCATAGGCAGGCAGAGTTTGCTGTGACTTCTCTATTTGGACTGGACTTTTGTTCTGACATCAGATGGGGCTGCTAACTGGGCTGCACTTTCTGTGTAACTACTGGGTAGGCACTTCAGTTAGGGAGAACTGATAGAAAGGCATTGCTATTATCTATGACCAGGCAGGTTTGTAGACTGTGTTTCCTGTCCAGGCAGTACTGCTGTTTGCGTTCTTCCATCGGACAGAGCTGTGCACTGGGCCCCGTGTTTAAGCAGAGTTGTTGCTTGGAACAGTCATTAACAGAGCCTATGAGTCATAGAAGTGCATAGTTGAAATTTGCCTGACTTTCTGGGTAAAAGTTTAAAATGAGCTCTGAGGCTGGGTCAAGTTGCTGTTATGACTTCCAGATTGGGTAGGGCCAGCCCCTGTGCTCTGCAGAAATGTGCAAGTTTTTGTTTGACTGGGCAAGTTTTTATTTCTCCTTTGTTTCTAAAGAATAGCTTTTATGGATAAGGTATTCTTGGTTAAATTTTTTTCCTTTCAGTACTTTCAATATATCATCCCACTCCCTCCTGGCCTGGAAGGTTTCCATGGAGATGTCAGCTGCCAGGTATATTGCATCTCTCTTAGGTTATTTAAATCTCACTTAGTCATAAGTCCTTGACCTTTGAGAGTTTGATTATAAATATGTCTTAGGTTAGTGTTAGCCTTTCAATTTTCTCTTTATGTTTCAAGGATGTCTTGATTATCCTAGATCCTTTACTTTTCCATATGACTTTTAGAATCAGTTTATTAATTTCTAAAAAGAAATTAGGTGATTCTGATTCAGCTTGCATTAAATCTACAGATCAACTTAAAAAGAATTGATATTTTAAAATTATTAAGTTTATCAACCTGTGAATAACATATAACTCACTCTTTCTAAATGTCTTCTTTAATCTTCCTCAGCAATATTTTGTAGTACATAAGTTATTCACATCTTTTATAACACTTACCTCTAAGCAGAACATGTTTTGATGTCATTATAATATTTTTAAAATTAAATTTCCAACTTTTTGTTACTAGTATATAATATGCAAATGATTTTTGTATATTATTCTGCACCTTTCTAAACTCACTAATTAGTTCTATTCATTTTTTGTGATTCCATTGGATTTTCTACACCAAAAATTAAGCTATCTTCAAATGAAGACAATTTTAGGTCTTTATTTCCACTCTAGATGCCTTTTGTTCCTTTTTCTTGCATGATTTATTGTTAAAGCCTCTACTACAATGTTCAATAGAAGTAATGAAAGCAGATGACCTTATCTCTTTTCCTTTCCTTAGGAAAAAGAATTCAGTCTTTCACAGCTAAATATAAACTTAGCTGTAGGTTTTCATTTATGCCCTTTATCAGATTTAGGAAGTTCCATTCTGCTTTTAGTTTGCTGACAGTTTTTATCAGGAATGAATACTGGATTTTATCAAATATGTTTTCTGTATCTATTAAGATCATTATGAATTTTTTAAAACAATAGACATATTGAATTACATGCATTGATTTTTTCAATGTTAAAGCAATCTTGTATTTCTGAAATAAATCTCACTTAGTCATAATATATTATCTTTTTGGCATTTTGTTAGATTTAATTTTATCTATGTTCATGTGCAGGGGTCAACATACTATGGCCCATATGCTAAATTCAGCTTGTAGTTCATTTTTGTATGGCTTATGAGCTTAAAAAGGTTTTTACATTCTACAGTATTCAAGAAGAAGAGAATGAAAGAGGAGGAGAAAGACCACGAGGAAGAGAAGAGGGGAAGGAGGAGAAAAAGAAAGAGAAGAGAAAGAGGCAAAAGAAGATGAAGATGAAGAAAAAGAGGAAGAAGAGGAAGAGGAAGAAGAAGAAGAAGAGGAGGAGGAGGAAGAGGAGGAGGAGGAGGGGGAAGAGGGAGGGATGGGGAGGGGGAAGGGAAAGGGGAGGGGGAGGGGGAGGGGGATGGGGGACGATGATGACTGTAAATAGCCTGCAAAACCTAAAATACTTATCGAACCTTTTACAGAAAATATTTGCTGACCCCTATTCATAAGGACTATTGGTCCATAATTTTATTTTTGTGCATTATCATTGTCTTATTTTAGTATCTGGGTAATGCTGGCCTCATAGAATGAATCAAAAAATATTTCCATCTCTTCGATTTTTTGGGAAGAGTTAGTATAGAATTAATATTATTTTTCCTTAAATGTTTAGTAGAATTCACCATGAAGCCTGGAGTTTTCTTTGTGGGAATGATTTTAATTAAAATTTCAATTTCCTTAATACATAAATAACCATGTTAACTATTTGTTCTTGCATGAGCTTTGGTAGGTGTGTCTTTCAAGGAATCTGTCCTTTTCATGTCATTGAATTTATTGACATAATGTTTTCTTCACAACATTTTCTTCTCATTATTTTAATACTTGTAATACTATCAGCTCTCTCATTCCCAACATTGGTAACATTTTTCCCTGAGAAATCTGGGTAGAGGTTTATTAATAGTATTGATCTCAAAGAACCAGCATTTGGTTGCAGTGATTGTATCTATTGATTTCTTCTGTTTTCTATTTCATTGACTCTCCTTTGATCTTTATTATCTTCTTTCTCATGACTAATTTGTTTTTAATTTGCTCTTTCATCTCTAGATTCATAAGGAAGAAGCTAATGTCATTGATTTGAGATCTTCCTTCTTTTCTATAACACATAGGCTTTTAGCGTTATAAATTTCCTTTAATTTAAATGTCACTGTTCTAGTGACATTCTATAAATTCTGCCATGTTTTCAATTTTCATTCGGGCAAAATGTTTTTTAAATATGCTTTTGATTTCTTTTTTGATTCATGAATGTTTACAAGCATGTTACTTAGTTAATAGATGTTTGGGGACTTTCTACAGATGTTATTGTTATTGATTATTAATTTAATTCCATACTATGGAGCAATCCTCTGGACCCTTCCTTAACTCTTTGTTTTGTTTTTTATTATCTGTCGCCCCGGCTGGAGTGCAGTGGCGCGATCTCAGCTCACTGCAAGCTCCGCCTCCTGGATTCATGCCATTCTGGCTAATTTTTTGTATTTTTAGTAGAAACGGGGTTTCACCGTTGTTAGCCAGGGTGATCTCGATTTCCTAACCTCGTGATCCACCCGCTTCGGCCTCCCAAAGTGCTGGGATTACAGGCGTGAGCCACTGCACCCGGCCTTTCCTTAACTCTTTGAAAGCAGCATCATTGGAGAAGACAAATTCCTTATACAGTAATCCACAAGTTCTGGGAAAGTAGGCATGAAAGAAATTGGAAGACTTAATTTTTAACAGTAGCTGTTCTGCACCCACCTGTTTTCACCAGTCTTTTGCCCCAGCTGGAGTTTAGTTTAGCCTTATCCCAATATTGTGCTGTGGGCACCAAGTAATTTGAGCTACTGCTTCTGATTTATGTTTCACAGTGGCAGTGAAGCAAGTGGCAGTCTTCTTTGTAACTTAGTGTATAGACAAAAGTGCAAGTTAAAATCTGTCCCCCAAACCTACCTACCATCTTTCAAGCCAGCTATTCTAGAATGCCACTACTCCCTAATTCTCATTCTACACAACACATACACACACATGCATACACACACATACGCGCATGCACACGCGCACACACACACACACACACACACCAGTCTTTAACATCTTTAGTGGTATATTATAGTTTTTATGTTAATTTCTTAGGCCTGTCCTTTTTTCTTTCTCTAGTGTGGATTTTATTAGAGGGAGCTAGCAATCCCTCTAGTTTCACCACCTTATAAGAAAATATAGCCCATGGCATGTAGTATTCCTTCACATATTTAAATAAATATTTATAGAATGGCTATTATGTTTCAGGCACTGTTCTATATGCTGAAGATAGCAGAAGTGAACAAAGCAGACAAAAGTTACTGTTCTCATGGAACTTACACTCTAGTGAGGCAGACAGATACTAAACAAGTAAAATCTAGTGTTTGTCAGATGGTAATAAGCATTGTAGGGGTTGGGAATGGCGCTTCTAAATTAAAATAAGGTAGTTGAGGAAAACATCATCATTTAGCAGATGGCTATGAGTAGAAGCTTGAAGTTGGTGATGAAGGGAGCCTCACACGTATCTGAGGGTCTTCTACACCAGAAGGGTCATGAGGGCAAAACCTCGAGCAGAACATTGATTGGTAATTGAAGAACAGCAGGGAGACCTCTGTGTCTGAGCAGAGGAGTAACAAAAAATGTCAGAAAGATATTATCATGTAGGGTCATTGGACAGACTTTGCATCTTGCTCTGAGAGAGGTGGGAAGCCACTAGAGGATTTTGAGTGGAAAAGTGACATAATGTTCACTTTGGAGAATAGGGTTGAGGGTGGAGCAAGGGCATTTGCAAAAAGACCAATTAGGAATCTATTGCAGTAACCCCAGTGCGGCATATGACTGTGACTGGTACCAAAGTATTGAGAAATAGTCAAATTCTGGATACTTTTTAAAGGTAGAGCTGACAAGCCTTGCTCATAGATTGAATGTGAGGGTGGTGTGCAAGAGAGGGGTCATCAACAAATCCAAAATGTCTGACTCATAAAAACAGACAGATGCACAAGATGGTGGTACAAGTTTCGGACAGGGAGTAGATTCACATTCAATTTGTAACGTGCTAAGTTTGTATTGTCTATACATTATCAGCATGGAGATGTGAGGGAGGAAGCTGACATAAGAGCCTGGAAGTCGAGGAAGAAATCCAGGCTGGAGCTATAAACATGTGTTGTCAACATCTAGATGGCATTTAATGCATTGAGTCTGGATGATTGAATTTAGGTCAAGGAAGAACTCTTCTGGGACACTCCAACATTTAGAGGTCAAAGGGTTAGGAGGACATAGCAAAGAAGATTGAGGTGAAACAGCCAATGAGGTTGGAAGAAAGTCCGAACACCAAGTAAGGAAAATGTTTCAAGGAAAAGAGAGTGATCAATTGTGTCAAATGCTACCGAGAGAACTCAGATAAGCTGAAGACTAAGAATCCACTATTGGATTTTGCAGTGTGAAAGTTGTTGGTAATCTTGACTACAGCAGTTTAATACCCTGAGTCTTTATTTGTTATTTGCCTAACTTGTTCTGTTAATGAGGTAAAGATGTTTTAAAATCTCCAGTTTGGCTGAGCACGGTAGCTCACGCCTGTAATCCCAACACTTTGGGAGGCAGAAGCGAGCAGCTCACGAGGTCAGGAGTTTGAAGCCAGCCTGGCCAACGTGGTGAAACCCCGTCTCTACTAAAAATACAAAAATTAGCTGGGCATCATGGCATGTGGCTGTAATCCCAGCTACTCAGGAGGCTGAGGCAGGAGAATCGCTTGAACCAGGGAGTCGGAGCTTGCAGTGAGCCGAGATCACGCCACTGTACTCCAGCCTGACAACAGAGCAAGACTCCATCTCAAAAAAAAAAAAAAAAAAATCCTGAATTTACAATTGTACTTGTGTTAATTTGCCCTTGTGCCTCCAATCATTTTTTCTTTATATATTTCAACAAAATATCATTTGACTCATAAATCTTAACAGTTTTACCTTCATTGCGCTTTTCCCTTAAAAATATTTTCCTGTTTAATGCTTTTATACTGAATGTGATTTTATCTTATTGTGATCTTTAAATTAATACCTTTTAGAATTACACCAAAATCAGACAAAGTTCATAGATGTTGTAGTACAATTGAAAGCAAAATGTCAAGTAGAAAGTGGTCTAGTTAGAACTAAAAGGGTTAGGTGTAGTGGTTCATGGCTATAGTCCCAGCTACTCAGGAGGCCAAGGTAGGAGGATCTTTTGAGCCCAGGATTTTGAGACCAGCTGGGCAACATAGTGAGACTCCAACTCAAAAAAAAAGAAAGAAAGAAAGAACTGAAAGCACATTTCATTGCTCTGAAGCCATTGTTTTGTCCCAGAGCACAGTCCGAGCATGCATGTAATATTTAGATTTCTATTCAAAGCTAATAAGATAAACAGCTTCCCTACTGGTGGACTGGTCTTTTTGTCACCTCTTGCTGACTTTGCCCCTCTCTACCGTTTTCCCTGCCCCATTGCCCATTCTCCATATCTCATGGATTAACTTCCTCAAAGCTAATTATTAACAGCACATCTCTGCTTAGATATCACTTTGGTCCTCTGTTACTCATAGGATATTGTCCAACCTCTTTAGAATAGAGCCATGAGAGTCTGGCTTAGCCCTGCATAGCTTCCACATCCTGCCTGACATTCTACATCTCTACTCTTCCTACCTACTCTGTACTCCTCTAAAACTATTCATCATGCTTTGTCATACCCGGTACCTCTGATCATATTCCCCTCTTTCATAAAATGGACTTCTCTTTTACTTGAACTGATGAATGCTCATTCATTTTCTAAGACTCTTCTTACATGTTTATGGTACCTTCTCTAGTCAGAGCCTATGTCACCCACCCTTTGTTTCCCTCAACAATTTGTTGTCAACTCCTTGTGGTCATAATCTGAGGCATTCTTTCTGTGTTGCTTCCTTCTCTACTGAAGCGACTAGAGAACAGTGACTGTACCCAGCACAGGGCCTGGTACTCAGTGAGGGCTTAGTAAACATTTGTGGAATAAAAAATCAATTTATGAAAATATTAATTATATTCAATCAAAGCTACAATATATTTATGTTTTAAAATGTCTGTGAATACAGAACTGTATAAGATAGAGAAAAAAGTAGTTGTGAAATTTTCATAGATCCCATAGAAGAATAATAATTTCTTTTCTCATCTCCAGATTATCTGTTAGAATACTTCAGTGATGGCCATTTAATGAACAAAATGCCCTGGCAGCATCAAATAGTGTTTAACTTGGGAACATGTTTTCAGTTCACCAAGTGATCTAGTGCTGTAAATCCATCCTTGGATAGCTTTAATCTCCTATAATACTTAATGCTATTTTAACAGAATCTGCTTCAGACAATGATATACAAAACTAAAGAAATTATCTATAACTTTTCATAAATAAGCAGACTTGGAAAAGGAAACATTTGGAGATATTTTATTTCTATGATAAGGAAATCTCACATAAAAGTATCATTTCATTAATTCACAAAAAGTGTTAATCAGTTAAAATTAAAGAGAAAAGTTCACACCAAATGAAAGACTCCTTTTGTCTTCTCCTCCCCTGCAACATGAGCAAAAATGCATTAAATATTAATTAAACTAATAAGTGCAGTAACTGATTCTATTATTTTATATCAGAGAAACATTGTATACATAGGAAGGTCTTCTGACAGCATTTGTTTAAGCCTTTTAAATAACCTAAAAGGATTTTGCCTAGTTGAGCCACTAATTTAACATTGTGTGCATAATTTTGTTCAAGTGCTTTTAATATAAACTCTTTCTTGGCCGGGCGCGGTGGCTCAAGCCTGTAATCCCAGCACTTTGGGAGGCCGAGGCGGGCGGATCACAAGGTCGGGAGATCGAGACCATCCTGGCTA
>NW_012120710.1:4562761-4585845 GCF_000951035.1 Colobus angolensis palliatus | reverse complement strand
TATAATTTGTATTTGTCAATCATGCCTCATTAAAGCTGAAAAAAGGTAATTTTTTTAAATGTTAGGTAGAATTCCCTAGTTAAAAAAAACCTAGCTAATTATCCATCTAAAATTACTATGTAATTAAAATAACTCCTAAGTACTACTCTGTTGATGTATGAAAGCAAGCTTCTAAATGAGTTCAAAAACATTTTCTACAAATATTCTCCTAACACTCTGTTTGCATAATTAATTTGCTATTAAATCCTTTTATCCATTTAGCTGAATTGATCAATTTTAGGCCAGAAACTATCTAAATTGCCATCAATTATTTATACATTCACTTTATGGGTTTCTCTACTAGGAAATAAATTAAAATTACTAATTCTATCAATATATATTAATATTATAATTCTTCCTAATATTAAGAAAATGTGATTTTTTTAATCTTCTAAAATCCTTCAATCTGTTTCTCAATGAAATTTAAATCTCTCTGAAAATATTTTAAAGTTATAAATTTGTAGGGTCTTCCTTTCATTATCCACTACAGAAAATTCCATAGCAAGTATTTTGAGTATGAAATGAGCTGCATGTACCTCTTCAGCAAAGCAGGCTTCCTGTTCCTGACCTTGGCAGCATTTCTCCAACAGGCCTGAGAAATCTGCAATGACAGCCTCAAGTTGTTCCTCTGTTATTTGTGGCTTTTGCTTCACAAGGTTAATGAGGAACCTGTGATTTAAAACAAAACAAAATACAAGAGAAGTCTGTTATGCAATGCTATTTTTCTACAGCCTTGCTGGTAGAGAATTCTCAGAGCCTAAACCCTTACTCCATCAACCTTTCACCAGACTGACCACACACACCTTGTCTAGTTCTTCAGTAGAAAGACTGAGGGTGAAAACACGCCAAATGTTCTACTGGCCAGGAGTCGTGCAGGTTATGGATGGAACACTATATCATACTTGATCATACTTATGTGTAGTGGAAGGCAATTTCCTCCCACCCCCTAGGAATATCCTTTCCTGTCCTCTCTTCTTAACTGTGTCTTATCCACACTCGAAGACCCAGATCTCCACACCCTGCCCATCCAGTTATCACACCCTTATCTAGGCACTGGCAGCACTAATTGCCTGTGCCACTTATTTAGCAAGCCTTTCATGTTGGACTTAGACCAGAGCAATAGGGAGTAAATCAGAGCAATAGGAAAAGCTTGCCAGAAGAGGCAACATTCTTATCACACCTTGAAACATACCTCAGACTGTGATAGAGGAAAAAAGAGAAGAATGGGTTTTCCAATGAAGGAAGACTATTTACAAAACAAGTGAGGATTAAAATGCATGGGAGTTTGAAGAACATAAGCTCCATTGACTTGCATGACCATCACCATTACAAAAGAGCTCCCACAATGAACTGAAATGTACATGTCATTTCTTAACACCCAAACGGCATGGTTGAATTAAATAAGATAGTTATGCTCTTCAAAGTATAAATAATGTGAAAAAAAAGATTCAATGATGTGTTTCCTGTGCTTGGAATGGAAGTACGCAAATACACTCTAATTCCTCAGAATAGATTGCCCACTTTTCCTCAACCTCCAAATACATATCATGATAATAGTTACAACAGAGATTATTTTTACAAACAGGAAATTGTCTGCCCTCATGAATTTTTCTAGACCTGCTTCCCCAATGAGGCTGGGAAGACACTGAGACAAAACTATTTTCAAAGACATTTTAAGTGCTTTGGGAGTAATGCTCTGTTAGTGAGCCCAATAGTGTTAGGTGAGTGAGGTAGAAGTCTCATTTGCTCTTTGGGGTTGTCATTCTTTTCCATGCTAGCAAGTAACAGTTTCTTACTCTTGCTTCATCGTTTGCAGCGCTACACCCTGAGCATGGCACAGATCCTTATGGAAAATGAACTTGTCATCTGAGAATGCAGGAGGGACATATGTTTCATCCACCACCAAGCTGCTGAAGCATGGCCTCCTGTTGGCATATGAAGAAGTGCAGCACTGGCCAACACCAGGGTTTACTGGAGTCGTTTCATGCCTGATACATAAGTGTCCAATAATAATGTCAGCCTAGTTAGGAGAATGAGAAAAAAAAGCAAGGAGATTGGGCATTAGTCACGAAGTTGGTCCAGTTTTTCAGAAAACTGCTGCAATAATTTCAATGTCCAGCAATTTACAATTAATATTACAGGAAAATTTGCTATGTAGGATCATGTGACACTATATTGTAAATTCCAGCATTTAACCATTTGTTTGGGCTAAGCCTTAGCACGTAGCAGCAGGTAGTCCATATGTGATGTTGAGGATAGTCATTTAGCTACATGTGTCAGCTATTCGAAACATGCTTCCAGTTACATACACACTTCTAAAGGACAAAAATATCTCTGCCTTTATGTTTCCCATGTGTATTTAGTAGAACTTTCCATTTTTCTTTTGAGAATCACTATCTGAAGGTAAGAATAGCACAAACTTACCCCTTTTATTCGTATACATATACACATGTATATACACTTGCAGCTAATATATCATCCTAACTGAAAAGAAATAGGACCAATTTTGCGGGTTTTTAAGACTTTCCTAATGTAGAATCTTACCTTGCCTACTTTGGATATACTTCTTAATCACCTATTAATAACTTGTATAAGAAATAATATGTTTTGTGTTCACTTTATGTATCAGACTAGTGCTGTGTGAGTTACTCAGATTATCTTGTTTAAAACAGCTGTTGTGTGAGGGTGGTATAATTTTTATTCTCAAATGTCAGATGAAAAAACTCAAACTTAATGACATAAGTAGCTTTCCCACTGTGATACAACTAAAGAGTAGTGAAAGCAGAATGCGGCTGTAGGCTGGTGGCCTCTGGAACGTACACTCCTGAACCATTACACCATCCTGCATCTCTGCAGCCTCCCAACAGGGGGAATTCAAGAAACAACTGAGGTGACATTTAATCACAGGAAACTCTCCTTTTACCGTTAACCTTTGGGGAAAAATTTTACTACATAAAGACTAAGTAGCAAATAACTCCCCATTATGAACAAGAGGAAAAGTGATAAAATAGACAATTTCATTTGCAATTATGACTTTATGGGAAAAATATTTTTAATTCATCCTATAATCTTATGTATGACACTAGTGACATTAGGAAGTAAAGAATATTGGCATTACTGACTCAAAAGTCATTTTACTATTCAGAACATGATACTTATCGTGTGCTGTACCCTATACCCTGTCAAAGGGAACAAATTATTCTTAATGTCACAATAATAACGTTATACTACAAAAGGTAAAAATGTAAGTATGGCTAAAATAGCATGACTAATTTTAATCAATCAAAGATAAAGTTTTTTAAAACACCAAAGTAAATATATGAACAAAAAGCAGAAATTGTGAGTTGAAGTTACAAATTATGAATTAAGTTATGAATTATGAGCTACATTTAGTCATTCTGTCTTTCCGATATATAAAGTTGGCTCGGATGTTGTTGACTAAACTGGCTGCACTTCCACCAGCCATCCTGAAAGAACGGGAAGCCTGGCCACATGCCTGCCATCCAGAGCTGAGTCTCACACCTTCCAACTGTGACTAATCAAACAAGCCTCCTAAAGCCATCTCTCCATTGGTTTTTACCATCTTCCCTAGAGGGGAATTATGAGGCTATTTCAAGTCAAACAGGGCAGAAATGAGATGGGACTAAACCAAGCAGACACTCACCGCTCCCTCACCACAGGCCAATAGTTTGTCCTCACTGAGTTGGCAACAAGTGGCTGCTGTGGCTGCCATTTTTCTGGTGATGGCCATCAGCTCCGATGAGGTCAGCTGAGGGGCTTTCTTTGTGTAAGCAACGAGAAATCTGAAAGAAGCATTTTTTTTTTACTAAGTCCTGCTAAGTCATTCACGAGATTTCAGCCACCTTGCTTCTTCTCACAGACTCTTTTCTCTGATGTCAGAAGACATGAGGTCAGCTCATTTATTTCATCTACATGGTATTTGAACCAATTTTGAGATGCATTTACTCTAACAACCACTCCCTGTACTCCTATTATAGAAGCACGTCACAATGAAAAAGCGAACTCCAGGCAGAAGGCTGACTCGTATTCCAAACCTCAGAGCTTCATTGATTTTAACTGTGATATTTTGGTGCTTTAACTAGGACAGACTGTGACAGAATAGATATCTTTACTGCAAAAATTTGCACAGTATGGGGAACTTAAAGTCAATACCACAGATCAGACCTCACAGGTCATCCTTGTTGCTTCCAAAGGAGGAGAATGGGGAAGGCTACATTCTCTTCCAGAATATTGGGTAGTCAGATTACACTGACTTCCAATCTGAAATAGGAACTGAAATTAGAGTAGCTATGGAGTTACTAATTTGTATTTATATTTACCTTGTCTGTTAATAATTTTAATTCACTAAAAATACCATTTACAAAAACATACGCATTTTGTAAGTAATATTCTCCTAGTTTCTGGAAGAGGCCGCAGCTTCGCTTTGCCAATGCTTGGCTCTCCTGGATGTATTTCTGTAATTCTTCTTCCTGAAAATGAAGAATTATTACATATACATTTTTCTCTTCTTGGATGCATAACTTTGTATATAAAAGTTGATCAATATTATATACTATTATAAAACCAATCAGAGATTTGTTAATATTAAAGATGGTAAAGTGTAAATTTTGATAATTAAAGAAAATGGATTTTGGGGAGATTAAGTTTAAAACTTTATGAATCACAAAATCATTTAATGGCAAAACTCAATCTTTGGATAAATGATTACAGTTCTTTCTGTACCAAATTCTTGTCTTTCTAAAGTTATCCAAAAATGAATAATGAATACTACCTTTATTTGTGGATCATAGAACTTTTGGTTAACATTTTTATTTCTACACTTGATCTTAGCCAAAAGGCCGAGAAGCGATTAACATTTTTATTTCTAAAGCAAACCACTAGCTGCTGACTGCTAGTTAATAACAGTTTAATATCTAGACAACTAGTTAATAGATATAACTGGCTAACAACTAATTAACAACTAGAGACTTTCAAACAAACAGCATTTTTAACAGATGACATCAATCCAGTTTTTCACACTCCCCTAAAATTCTAGAGAAACTTACCCCTTTATCTTGGCATTCAAGAGGGTTTTCAGTCTGGAAACACTTCTCCAATAACTCCTGGTATCCTTTAGCAACTCTTAGAATTACTGAGACAGCAAGCTGAGGATGTCTTCTTGAATATTCATGAACAAAACTGAAATATGTGGAGAAAAATATTTCAAGTTATTGGAACTAAGAGACAAAAGGAGCCCTCACTTCTCTAGTTATTCTTGTATAATATGGTATGTGGAAGTTAAATTCAAATAAATAAACCTGAAAATCAAATATGATTTGAATTATATGAATGGCAAAACTGTTAATGAAGACTGTGATCCTTCAAATTGTCCTGTAAAATGGCTTTTTGTTTTCTCTTGCATCTCTCAATTTGACTTTTCAATTATGGACTTTATATTCATTTATTCAACAGATATCTTTCCAGGGTTTACTCTCTGCTAGCATTGCTTTAAGCAGAATGGACTCAATGATGTGTAAGATAAATACCTGCCCTCTGAAAAGCACACATTATAGGGAGGCAGAACAAACAAACAAAAAATAGGCCATCTCATTTCAGTTAGTGATAAATTAATGAAAATAAAGATGAAAAAGAGGAAAAGGGTTGATACCCAAGGTGGAGAGGCCACTAACTTTGTGTGTGGTCAAGAAAAGTCTCTCTAGGCAGCTGATATCAGAACAGAGATCAGCTGAGTGAAGGAAGCTATGCAAGTATCTGGGGGAAGATTATTCCTAGCTGAGAAAATTCTACTGCAAAGAACCTTTGCAACTGAAGAACTACTTCTATTTACACAATTAGCTTTAGATGTGCATGGATGTGTAAACTTAAAGATAATTCTTGACTTTACTAATGGTATTCCCAGATTATAGGATTAGTTCTGTCACCAATAAATTGTCACTATGTGCCTCTTAAATCTGAACTTTATTCTAGCTTACATAATTTTATTTAGCAGTGCAAACAATTTGTAAATGTTTAATTTTAATGCAACAATAGAGTAATATCTTCAGGCAGTAGTAAAAAGAAAATTGGACCATTACTTTTATTACTACATTAGAATCAGACCCTTATATCTAGAAAGACCCTTGGAAATTATCAAGTGTAATGTCCTAAGTGCTGCACAAATTCCTCCTCTAGTAGTGTCCATAGTTACATACTATACAATAAAAGAAAACGTATTAACTTGATTACTTGCTTCCCTTAAAGGCAAATAGAGTGAGAACGTGACCTATCATTTGTATTAAAACAAACTAATGTACTGCAAATGCCTCTAAACATGTTTTGATTTTCTTAAAAAATATAAAACATGTATTTAATACATAGCCAATAAACTATTCCTATAAAAGGTCTTCTATCTAGCATTATCTATTGTGTTATCTTTTGGAGAAAAGTTTTTCTTTAACATGCATAGCAAGAGTACATTCTTAATCATGAACTCTTCCTATTACAAAAATATCCATATTCTATTTGAAAGTTCAATAGCAGCCTTGATATGAGTAATCTTTACCGGATGACAATGCTTCTGGTTCCAAAGAAATTGACGTGAAATAAAATCCAGCTTCATAAGCAAATCAGTTAATGAGTCACAATGGTGAAAGCTTCACCATTATACACCAAATCCCATTACTTATTCCCTAGTTATCTACTTAAATCTATTTTGGCTCAGAACATTCTAGCCAAATATCTTCACATATTGAACTCAAAAACCATAACCATCACTCTCCATTTCAACAACGCAAATCTGTCAGCTACATAATCATTTTTACTTGTATGAACATACATTTACAGAGTATGTTACCTTGCCAAGAAGATATTTTTTTCCCCTGAAGAAAATTGGTTAAAATCTCTGTCTCCTAAAAACCTCTTTAGATTTGGAGATAGACCTTCAGGTTTTTCATCATTTTCTGCATGAATTATACATTGACCACGTTCCAGTGTGGTCAGTTTGCAGCATTCTGTTATTTTGTTTGACAGAGTGTCTTGTTGAGAACATACATAGGACATAATTTTTTCCTGCAACAGGGAAAATAAAGTATAAGTTTTAAAGGTTTATTCTTTAATAAAGGATCTCAAAGCCAGCTTTAGAAAAAGGAAGAAAGGGAAGAGAGGGAGGGAGAAGGAAACAAGGAAAGGAGGAAAAAAGGCCAGGAAAGAAGGAAAGGGAAAGGAAAATAGGGAGGGGGGAAGGAGGAAGGAAAGAAGAAGAAAGAAGACATTTTAACTTGTCTCCCATGTTAGTGCTTTCTCCCCACTTTTGCCTTTTCTCATTCCTATCCACTTACCTATTTGTTCAATTCTTCTTTCCATACTTGTAAGCTAAACCCTATTTTATTTTAATTAAAAACCTTTACAAATAAGTGGGAAATATACTCAAATAAAATGGGATGCATGTTGCTATATATATTTCTATTAGCATTCAAATTTACCACTAAACAACACTTGCAACTGATATCATAACACGGAGAGCAAACTTTCTGCTCCATGAGAAATTCCGTAAGAATGATAATCATCTTTAATCAGAACATACTGCAGTGACTGACTATGACCTTCAGAGGGCAGTCTATAGATAATAAAACGACAGTGCACCTAAGTGGCCAGAGAGAGGCAGAGC
Organism: Colobus angolensis palliatus; assembly: GCF_000951035.1. Classification (NCBI taxonomy): domain Eukaryota; kingdom Metazoa; phylum Chordata; class Mammalia; order Primates; family Cercopithecidae; genus Colobus; species Colobus angolensis. The sequence continues at coordinate 4,578,140 of NW_012120710.1, read as the reverse complement.
TTACATATATACCTGTCATGGGACTGAAAATTCTGCACATTCTCAGCAAAGACAATTAGAACCCATTGTTCAGCTATCAAAATCCACCTTATGTATCATACTGAAATTAATGTTTCCACTTTAAAGGAAAAGGGTAGTCATGAGCTCCAAAAATTGAAAAAACTAACTTTTAAAAAATGACTATGAGAAACAATAATATTGTCAGTTCAAAATGGGAACACTGAGCTCAAAGAAAATCAAAATATTTCTTGTTGGTTTTCCTAGTATGCAGGTAGATACTTCTAGAAGGAAAACAAGTAAAGTAGTACAGTCGCCTGTCAGGCTGACTCCTCCCACTTCTTCCCCAACTCCTCAGGGACTGTCACTCTCAGGTCTCCCCTGCAGCCTCGGTTTCTTGCTGACTTCAAGCACCTCAGCTGAATTTCCATTGGAGTAGGCTGAAATGAGCATTTTATCTTCACTTTCAGCCTTCTGGAAACCATAGTCCAGTGCTAGTTATCAAGCCATTTGAGTACCTAAGAGCAGTAATTTTTAAGCTCCTTGGATTTTAATCTCTTTGGTGTGTCCTGGGGCCCATAGAGAGAGAGTAATCTGGGGGTCCACAAGCCTCTCTTATAATATCTAGAAAGTCTAGGATTAGCCAAAATAATCCAATGCCACACTGCTTAAGTCACCACTGACTAGAGCACACTCAGGAAACTGTTACTGGGTTTTTTAAACGTTGTTTTCTAATTTGCTGAGACCCCTTTATTCACACTTCTTTTTGGCATGGCTAGCTTTTTACCTTGTAGAACAGTTTCTTGTGCTATTTTTATTGTATTTGTTCATTTAACAAACTATTATAGAATGCCTTCCATGTGCCAGGCATTGTGCTATGGAGATAACAGTAAACCAAGGCAGTCCCTAACTCCAAGGAGGTCACTGTCTTATCTCTCCTATCAGACTGTGAATTCCTCAAGGTCAGCCTGTGCATTTATAGCAAGTGTCTGTCACAGTGGCAATCAGATAGAAAGTATTTAACATATATTTATTCGTCAAATGAATGAAAAAACAAATACATTAAAACTTAGTTTCCTCCTGTCCTCTAAGACACTATGTAGAAGCCTTCTGAGAAGTTCTCATAGTTTTATTAGAAGTAAGAAATAGATGGGCCTTGGTTTCACAAAAGGGGGTATAGCTAAAGTGAAAACCAGGATCAACAAAAGATGGTTTAAGTTTTACTACCAACAATTCTGCAAATTTACGGAGTCACCTAGTTTCCATACCCTGTAACCAATTCAAGTCAGACAACCTTCTCCCTTTCAGAATGAGACAAAAAGAAAGAAAAGGGAGTGAAAATTATCTTTTTTAAGAATTAAGACTCTTCACCCCATCCTGCAGACAATCCAGCACGTCTCCTCTGCAGCAGTGCTCGTGTACATGGGCCACATCCAGGACTAGTTTCTGGATTTCAGTAAAATTAACTTTGGTAAACTTCTGACTCAGTTTAGTAACAGTTCTAGGAAAAAAAAAGAAATCAGAAATTAATTTCTTCGTTATCTGTCAAAATGAAATAGAATTTATAGAGTATTACTACAATAGAAGATTCAAAGAGAAACAAGTGAAATTCCCTTGTTTTTTAAAAAGAAAAGGAAACATGTTTTAAGGCTTGATTCCAGCTGTGTCTTTCAAGGTGGTAGCTCTGTAAACTGTGACCTGGCCTCACAAATGGTTTAGAAGTAATTTATCTCTTCCTAAAACATGTCTTAAAAATTAAGGTAAATTCTTTTTGCCATTCTACTCCGATGCTGAGCATTTGTATTGAGTGGACAGAAAACTTTAAAAGAATAAACAATTAAGAAATGGAAAACTCCATGGAAATGAGAACCATTTTTTACTGGGGTAAAAAATACTTCTGAGAATTCAGGAAAGGAGGCGTATGTGCAAATCAATGAAATGGGACAAGAAAGTGGAGCAGATTAAACATTTCAGGCATACCATTGTGCCAAGAGAGTAATGTGGCCAAAAAAGAAGTAAGAAATAAAAATTCTGGTTTCCTCTGCATATTTCATTAAATTTTAAGAGTTGTCTTTGTAAAACCACTGCTCCTAGAGAAGATAGTGCTATTCCTGCTTCTGATAAAGATGGATCTTCTCTATAAATTTAGACCACTTAGCTTTCACTTATGGATAGCAAAAGATAAGGTTATTATAATACTATCTCAATTTCTATTTTATTACTAAGATAAATTTAAATGAAGTAAGTAGTAAATTAATCTTTCAATTTCTAATTGAGTTGGAGGGTAGTTAAGGCATAAATCTGACTTCTTACAGGAAGAAATTTCAGTCTTTAGAACTAATTCCATTAATAAAAACTTCATTATAGATTTCCATTGTCTACAATATGTTTTAAAGTGTTATTTAACCAAACAGCAATCAACTAAACTCTGAATATATATACGTACTACTATTCGATTAGCAGCTCAGATATTTTCATATACTAGAAATGTTTCATCATAAGAGAGTTGATGAGTACTTTAAATCAGTTATATAATTTAAAATGTTCTTTTCTCCTGACACTAGATTCTAATATTATTGCCTCAAGGGAATATTTTTATGGGAAGCAATAAATGCCATAAAGAGCCTTATAGAAGGTTAAGAAACACAATTAATGTAAAGAATTTCTTGTTAAGGCAAAAGTTTTAAATGATACTCAGTGAAGGCTGAGTTATTTTGTAGAAAAGCTAGAAAAATATGATCTAGTGATGAAGTATAATTTGACTGCAGACCAGAACTTAAAGTGTCTTAAAGAACAGGTAAATAACATAAACTTTAAAACTCTTTTCCATGTATTATCTCAGCTAGGCTTTAGTAAGTGTTAAACTGACTTATCCATTGGCTTCCTTCTGATCCTATGAGTTCATGGTTCTAATCCCATTAGCCCTCATCAAAGGGGTCTCAAAGGGGTCTTCATTCTCTAAAACAGCAACAACTAGAAAAACGAACCCAAATTGCAAAAGGGTAGTTCTATAGCTCTCACCCTCTTCCCTAGATAGAGCTTGAACTTACATGGCGTGGAAAGTTCGGGTCCCAAAATTTTTCATTACTGCACATGCATGTTGATTTAACAAGCTGCTTTCTCTTAATTCTTTTGTAATTGATGCTGCCTAGATGTAGAAGAAACAAGATGTCATGAAAGCATATACTAATATTTTCTTTACGAGCTCTAATATTTAGAAAAACAACAAGTATAGGTAAAATGAAATTCCATAAAATATGTTTTTTACTAAAAATTATAAATGCCATATATTATTGCAGAATATTATTGACTCATTTATTCTTTTAGGTTAGTTTATATGCATCTGTGCCAGACAAATTTACTCAAAATATCTTGAAACAAAAACATAACTTTTATACTGGGGATCTTCAATGAAAAACTGTACTTTTAAACAGCTTAAAGACAAATTGAAGCCTGCTAATTTCTTAAATGTCTCCTCAGTTACAAAAAATACAATTGTATCACAGCTTGACACTAAGAGTAGTCACAGTTCTTAAGAAATTTTTGTTGTAGGACTGCTGGTGGCAAGTAGTTGATGGTGGATATTATTCTACCTCTCTAAACCTAAAAAAAATTTTCTTCTCTAAACCTCTTTCCTAGTTTGTTAAAGCACAAAAATACTTACACCTCAAATTTGTTCTAAGGATTAAAAAAACAGTGAGTATAAAGCATTTATCATAGTTGTCCTTTATTTTTTCTCTCTCCTCTGCTTCTCCTTTTCTCTGTTTTCTTTCACTTACTCGCTCTCATTTATAGCACCCTCTCTTTCTTTTTCTCTCTTTCTGTCTTTCCTTCTTTATCCCATCAAACTCACTTCCCTAATAATAAAATTATTGTTGACTTAATGAATAGATAATAAAAACCAGCAAATCCAGTATTGTTCACACAAAGAGTATCAGATTGCTGAACTATTTCTCTATTCCAGAAATGAAACTCTTCACATTAAGCACATTTTCATTTTTAACTTTGTTTTTTTTAATGAGTCATAATCAGACTACAGTATTGGTTCAGATATCCACACAAATATGATACCTTTGTTTGGAAGCATTCAACTGCATTTTCAGCTTTGCAGCAAGATGGAATTATTTTGTCATAGCGAGCAGCCAAAAGAAGAATTGTAGGTGCATACAGGAAGGGATGCCTTCTTGCTATCTCATAAATGAATCTGTGAAATAGAACAGAGCCGGAAGATTTATAAACACCTAAAAATAGGACTACTACTGCTTGGAACTGGACTCTAGGATTTGCTTAAAGATTCAAATAACAACAACAAAAGCATTTGACTTTGTCTTTACTGTTTCTAAGGGGAAAATCGTTATATTTTTTCCACATGTTGCCAAAGTTTCCTCACTAAAGATGCTGGGGGGAGAAATATCTGACAGATGGTACCAGATTCTATTATGAGGAGAAAAGAGGCAGACATGCTAACTATGATTCTTATTAAAAGGTCCTTTTCAATAAGCCTACTCAGATATGTTTCAGGGATCAGCAAAGCCAGACGTATGCTAAGTGCAACAGAAAGATGCACATTGTATCCCTTGTCAGTGCAGAATGGGGTTATGCACCTGGATAGTCACCATAGCACAGATGTTCTAAGGGCAGTCTCTCTATTTATCTGGTTTAGGAAGTAACATGGAAGGCAGAAGTGCTGAAGAGTTACATACAGGCTTCTCCAACAGAGAACATGGGCTCAAATGTACTAGCTGTGTGCCCTTAGCCAGTTGTTTTAGCCTTCCTACCTTCAATTTCCTATCAACAAAATGGGGGAAAGAAGAAGAATGAAGAGGAAGAGAAGAAGGAGGCTTCAAAGGTTGTTTGTGAGTGTTAATCCAACTGCTCTGTGCAAGCAGACGTGTTTCCACAACATCCTAAGTGTTCAGTAAACCTTTGCCATGTCTATGTATCTTGACCATGCTTGGATCTCTAACTTTCATTTCTAGGCACTTAGGTGAATACAAAACACCAATATATGGCTCTGGAAAGCATCAATTTTGTGCAATACTAATATATTCTTGAACAAGGTAAAATTGAGAGTAGAAGGGGTAAAAAGGAAAAAGAAGAAGAAAACAAAGTGTATATCTCTCAAGGGACTAATGGAACCTCTGGTAGGTCTGTCCTGTGGTCTGTACTACATCTAGCATGCTATGGAAACAAAGTTACACTAAATGTTGCTCTCCTAATTACCTTGCCTGGGACCTCAGCAGACACAACACCAAACAAACATTATACCTCTTACTGGGAGTACATGAGTACATTGCAAAAATACCAAATTAGGCTTGCCATTGCTGTGTTTCTGAGGTTTGCATCTACCTTTAAACCAGATCCTTACTTGTTCATGAATGTCTCCCTGTCTTCTTCATATGTTTCACAACTCGTGACAGGTTCTGGAACTTGGAAAAGTGGGATGGATGCTGGAGTGGGCTTTTTGTGTGCAAGAAAACAGTTATGTCTTCCCTCTTCACTTTGGCTACAGCAGTCTGAAAGTCCGTACTTTTCCAAAATTTCTTTCTCATGGCAAAGTTCTTCCAGAAAGGCAGGTAGCTACAAGAAATATTTTGTGTTTAGTGAAATACACTAACTTTGCTTTAAAAATCTATAAGACACATGAAACATTTTTTAATGTCTAAAATCAGAACTATAGATTCTGAAAAATTTTCCATACAGATTCTAATGTATTTTGTTTTAGCCGCCTGATGAAATAGATTTCTTTGCTGCCTTATGGAAAATGAAACTTTAATCTCCAAACAATAAAAGGAAAAAAGCCATGCAATATTTTGTTTCCCTTTCTCAATTTTGAATTATTTTGTTTTTCCTTTTGGTGTTATCACAAATTTGGAATAAGATATATAAGCTTTTGTAAATATATAAACCATGTTTCATAGACGCAGGAAGGGAAACAACACACACTGGGGCCTGTCAGGGGGTGGGGTGCAGGGAGGAAAATTAGGTAATGCATGCTGGGCGTAATACCCAGGTGATGGGTTGGTAGGTGCAGCAAACCACCATGACACATGTATACCTATGTAACAATCCTGCACATGTACAACACAACTTTAAATTTAAATATAAATAAAAAAGGAACTGAGCAAAATAATATTTTCATTATTCTCATTAAAGATGTAACTTTCGGAATTGCAAATACATATGCATATGTTATGGTATATACATATATGTTCATATACACATACCACATTTCAAACATCAATGCTCATTTTACATGCCATCCTTACAAGGCAATAAAAAACTGCATATTATTTTTAATTAGAAATAAAAATGATTTTGAAATGAAATGGTTGGATTTTAAACTGGAAAAATGATTTTTTAAAAACTTTTTTTAAAAAGTTTTTTTAAAACTTTTCTTGGTCATAATTGCAGATTTAGCTAAAATCTGTTAAAATGTATGTGCTTCCTTGTCTGTGACTTACTCTTACCAAACTCAGATGACAGCACCAATATTCCACAGAAAGCCTCGATAAATACATGTGTTTCATGCATCTGAGGAAACTTTTATGCAGCTTTTATAGCTGCTACAGTAATATTTAGAGAATCCTGGAATGCTTACATAAGATTTCTAATTCCCAATCCTCATTTAAAAGGTAGACCTTTACATTTAAAAGAATAAATCAGCAATCTGTAACATTACCTCGGACCTCTAATTGGATGTAAAGTTGCAATAGATAATGTATTTTGTGTTTTTTATGCACATTTTGAAAAGATTATCAGAATAAGACAAAAATAGAGATGCAAAACAGAAATCTTTGTCAAATCATAAATTTCAAAATTGGAAAGTACTTAAACCATATATTTAAAAGGGCATCTCTTCTATGATATTCCAGGTACATTGTCTTTCGGCCACCTAATTAATCCCACCGTAATAAAGTATTCACTGGGCATGTTGGTTTATAATTGGAGAGTTCTAATCACTATAAAGTTTGTTTCTATGTTAAGATAAAATAAATAATGATAAATGTTATTTGTTGAGTTTCTACATTGAAATATCCTTATACTAAGAAAAGTATTTAGTGTTTATCTAAAATTCAAATTGAACTGGGTATTATGTTTTGTTGTTGTTTGCTAACCCTGGCAACCCTAACGATGTGCTATGCATCTTACATTCACTATACTTATAGTGTAATGAAGCTACTAAGACTGTCAGTTTCAAGCCAGATGGTCTAGTTCAAATCCTGGCTCTGCCATTTGGTGGTTCCCTTACGAAAGTCACTTAAATTCTCTGCACCTCAACTTCCTCAACTGGAAGATTAGCATCTATCTTCAAGCATTATTTTAAATGTTTAATAAATGAATATAGGTAAGCAAAGCTGATATCCTGCCCAGAAGCCCCAGCCAGCATCTCTTGACTCACTGGACAACCATTCTGATTCATCACTGCTATCTATCCCCTATGTCGTAAAATATTTTTATTATCAATGTACACATTATGTTTCCTAGAATAATGCCAGTCACATTGTGTGTATAATAAAAGTTAGTTACTACTATTGTTATATCAATTTCCATACTAACTCTGAAATGGGAGCTATTTTTATCCCTTATTTTATAGATGAGAAAACCAAAGCTCAAAAAAGTTAATACGCCCATAGTCATCAAGATAATCTTATTTCAGAACCTTAGCTCTTAGTCATCATATTTATATGTTCTCTTTACAATAGCTACCTATTGTTCTCTTCCGCTCTCCTTAGCAATTCAGAAGTAACCTAATCCCTCTTTCATACGATAGCTCTTCAAATATTTAAATGCATTTTTCATTGTTATTTTTGTATCTTCCCCTCAGCATGCCAAATTTTAGTCAAATATCACAATGCTTTTTTGAAATTATTCACTCACTTGGTTTTCTAAACACCCTGCAGACTGTTCATCTCCAGTGGGTTTCTCAATTGCAGTCAATACATCTTTCACCATTTTGCTTACTTCTTTGTAAGTGGCTTCTTGAACAAACTGAGCAAAAAATATGGTAGCCCTGAAACAAAAATACATGTGAATCCTTAAAGAACAGACCTGTAGCAAGCTTATTTTTCTCAAGTATAGTTTTTTGTTTGTTTGGTGTGTTTTCTTTTCTATTTATGTTGTAATCTGTTTAGACGTTTGATTTGTAAAATTAGCTTCTAGTCATCTGAGAAGAAACTTCAGTCTTTTTCTTGTTTTCCTTTACCATAAATATACATATAGATGTTAAAGGCTAAAATAATTATGTGGATTTCCCATAAGAGTGGTTCCTCCTTCTGTAACTATCCATCTACTGCAATGCACCCATAATTGAGGGTATCTATATTCCTTACGGTTACTTTTAAATTTAAGCAAAAAAAAAAAAAAAAAAGTAATTAGACAGACCTCTAACAGTGTCTACTCCCAGTATGAGCAAGGTCTAAAACCCGAGACTATAGTGCTCATGGATTGACTCAAAGCAGTCCTTATGCAGGTTTGGATGTGCAAGGAGTAACAGCAACACACTACTTTAAATTCTTTGTTAGAAATTTTAAAAATGTGGGATGGAAAGACATCCAAGAGACTAACATACTCTCCACAAATAATGGAAAATAGAATATTTTATCACCTATGGTTTGCTGGTAAGATTTAAATAGTATACAGAAAAGAAAACATTATAATATCACCCTGTTGATACTGAGGAGAAAAATTCCTGAGTTAGTATATGGCTGTCACTGATCAGACACTAATCTTCAGTTTCTGAAATCTGATTTGGTTTGCCTCATGGGATTTCAAGGAATGGAGAAGTTAATGTCTAAGACATTAGTCAATGGTTTAACATCTTCAACATTAAGTTGATATTCAGTATGTGTAACTTTTCTTGAAATTGTCCAAATTGCTTTTGTGCTTTTAAGAACTCACAGGGCTACCCAATTTTATTTAAGTATTTACTTATCCTTGCTTTACACATTTAAAGTAGATTTCTATAAGCAAAACTTACAGGTCAGCTATATTTATCTCTGCAGTACATTGGTAAGAATCCAATATGGAAGCTGGAAAGCAAAATAAACTTTATGAAACATATTTTCAACTGCAACCAGGAAAGTAATCATTGTTACATATGAATGTTTGTATTTCAGTTAGAACTGTACAGTTTCAGAACTAAAATAACATTAGGGATAACCTAAGCATCTTAATTTTATACTTGAGAAAACTGGAAAACTAAGGAATGAAGTTAACAGGCATAATTTATAGTAGACCTATCACTAAAACCCAGATTTTGTCTTCCAGTTGTTTAGTTTTTCCCTGTACTGTAGTGCTGTAATTGTCCTGAAAGTTAAATGGTTAAAAATATATTTCAGGCATTCTTCTGAACATAGTTATACTACAGTTTGCCATTCACATCCCAGTCACAGTGTTTCTTCTTCAGACCATCAAATAACGACCTATTTTCTGTATTAAAAATAAAGATGTTACTTATTTTACTAGTCTGAGGGAGTTTTTTATGTGAAGGAGCACAATTCTGGCTTCTTCACATATAAAATTTTATTTACATTCACATATAGGTACATATATGTATATATATAATTTTTCAAAGTTAATATGCATACCAATTAAATAAATGTGTAAAAATTAATTCAACATGAAACATACAAACCATTCATTTGTCACATTAAACACTGCTATAATTTTGTAAACCTCTTGTAAAGTTACAAGTTTATCTTTCATTTAAATATATCCACCAGTTAAATATTTTTTCTCCATGTGGAATAATAAACATGATAAATAAATCAAGACAAATGAATAAATGCAAATTTTATAATTTTAAAAATTTTGATATAGAGAAAAGACAAGAAAAACACAAAATGTCTCACCTATTCCATATTCATTTCTATGCAGTGTTCTGGATTCAGTAAAATTTAGTAGGAAAATTAAAAAAATTGATCCCACCCACTTCATGGTTGCTAGTTATTTTGTTAATGGCAGTGGTAGAAGCAGAATACGGAAAATCGTGCTGAAATTCTTTTATAGTATTTTCAGGCAATGCCTGTTAACTAGTAACCTTTTGTTGGTATATCTGTTACTTTATGGTATTTCCTTAGGTTGAAAATGGGACATTTGCCAATAATTAACAGCATAGCACTTATTTGTATTTTATGTTCAAGGACACAGACCTCTTTGGGGCAGAAAAAAAGACTTGCAAACTTATTTTATTTTGCAAATATAACAAATAGTCTCCTCAAAGTACAGAATATTCAAAGAGATGACTTGTCCCTAAGTTGCAGATTAATTAATTCCTCTCAAATTAAGAAGTTAATGAAGCCATAAAGAAAAGACATCAGATTTGGTATGCAATTCATCTAATACATTAATTCTTTAAAACTATCAAATGCCTATTACATGCCAGACACACAAGACATGGTCTGACCAATTCAGACTCTTCATTTTGCAAATATAACTAATATTCTCAAGCTACAGAAAATTCAAAGAAATGACTTGTCCCTACATTGCAGGATAATAAATTCATTTCAAATTATCATTGCTTGATAATTTTTCTGTCATTGTTTAGCTCAAAAACACTTTTCACTTAATATGTATGTCAATAAGGTACATTTTAAAGTATTTAGTATGTGATATATGGCTTAACATAGAAAACTTAGAGCACAAGCCCTAATAAACCAAGTCCTGTAATAATTTTATTTGCACATGTGTCTTTATGAAGTGGATCAGCTGCACCATTCACTTAGCAACTCAAGATGATGATGTTAATACTAAATGATGGATGCTAAGAGTGGTTCACCTCCTATTATCCCTGTCTATGAGGGTTCCCAATCTTGGCTACACATTAGAATCACTGGGGGAACTTTTGAATTCCCAGTGCTTAGTCTGTAACCCAGACCAGTTAAATCAGAATCTGTGGAGTTGGGACCCAGGCATCAGTATTTTCTAAAGCTTCACAGGTGTTTCATTATTCTAAAGGTAAGATTATAAAACCAAATGATCCACACCAGGAAATAAATTAATATGGTACATTCATAAAGTAAGATGATATACAGTCATCAAAATAACTTTGTGGAAGAATATTTAATGAAATGGAAATGTGCTCATAATATATTGCTAACTGAAAAACAGGACAAAACAATATATAGAGAGTGGTCTCATTTGTGTATCTTTGTACCTCCTCTTTACTCCTCCCACCCTCTAAAAAAAGTGTTCAATAAAAGAAATAATGGACAGCAAAGTTTTAACATTGGGTTTCTCTAGATGGTAAGGTAAGTGAATTTAATTCTATCTCTCTCTCAAAACTTCTTCAGTGAAAGAGCAGTATGCAATTTTAAACATAAAATTTTTAAATAAGCTAAGTACAGTACTCAAAAAATAGATCATACTGCAAGCTACTAGGGCACACATTTAAACAAAAAGGGTTTACCATCAGTAGCACTTCCAGCAAATACATTTATCATAGTATAAACAAGGTCTTCAAGGCTAATCGAGTAAAATTCCCATTCATTTATTAGGTTTTTCTCATTTTCTGCTATGTGTGGCTCTCCTAGGTTTTGTCTCCTAAGGAACACGTTAACAAAACAGGCCTTGCTCACATACTCTCCAGGAAGAGGTAGCACCATCCTTGTCTATCCATTTGGATTTCAGGATAGTATTTACAAAGTGCAGTTCTTCTACTCCTCCTCAAGGGGGACTTTACTCAAATATATGAAAGCCAAAGTATTTGTTAGGAAGGAATACCTGAAAAGCAATAGTCACGAAGTATTAGTTATGAAGAACTGAAATGGAGTTTTATGAAGCAAACTACATAAGCTTGCCCAAGCATGGGCAAAATATCCCAAAGCCTTTCACAGTGCCTGGTTCATAGTCAGGACTCAGCAACATTTGCTGAATGAATAATCAATGTATTTGTTCCAACCATGGGTTTAACGTAGAGAAAAGGGTTACATTTGGCAAATCCCAGATTCTATAACATCTGAAATCTTTTTAACTTTACAAAACATATTTCAGGTTTTCTGATATATATATATTAGATATAGATATAGATATAGATATATAATCTTCAAGGCCAAGTAATCCAATCTGATCATCTCATCAAAAGATTAGAGGGGACAAATGCAAAAATGCCTGGCAAAAGGTAGGCCTTTACTAAATTATGACTATTTCAATATTACAAATATATATATATATAAATAGACACATAACTACAAATAATATGTACACATCAAGCCAATGTGGGTTGTGTCAGCCACCAGTTCATCAAGATGTCGATGAGACTACACCAGGAGTAATAACTTTTCTATCAGTCCAGGTCCTATTTGGACTTTTCCTCTGATGTTATGCTGCATTTGTGTCGTCCTCCAATCTCCTTCCATATTCTGCCTTACCGAGCAGATGTCTGCCATTCCATGCCATATGATCAGAGAGGCAGTATAGCACAGTATTAATCATGTAAAGTTGGGAAACAGTTTGAATTTTTGCCCTGTCACTTAGTTACATGACTTTGGGTGAGTTAATTAATTTCTCTGGGCTTTATCTTTATCATCTATAAAATGAGGATGTGATAGTACCTCCTTCGTGGTTAAATGAGAATTAAATACATCAATAAATATAATTGCCTCAGAACTGGGTCTTGCACAAAGTAGCACTCCATAGATGGGGTTTTATTTATTCGTCCAACAAAATGTTAAGTCTGCATTCCAGGCACTGTTTTTGGATGGAAATAATCAGCAACAAGAGACAGGCACCATCTAGCTCTTGTTGAGCTTACTGCCTAATCAGAGAAACAGACAATTATATCAGTAATCACAACATGGTGTGATGGATGCTGTGATAAGTAGAATGAAAAGAGGAACTCCAGGCATCTTTAGAGGGGTCAGGTCAGGCTTTCTAGAGGAAGTAACATCTTAGTGGAGATCTGAAAGAAAATTAGAGGTGAGTCAAATAAAGAGGGAGGATATAGTGTTCCAGAAAAAAGTAAAAGGCAGTGGAAAAGCCAACTGGTAAGGGAGAACAATGCACACTTAAGGAATGAGAGAAAATGCAGTTTCAAAGAGGCACAAAGTTTAATAGTAGAACATACTAGATATTGGCAAATTCCTGGCAAAGTTGGCCACCTCTCAAAGACTTTTTAAATGGACTTTATACCTCCTTCTGGGGCTATTATGGACAACAAAAGGGAGCTAATAAAAATCATATTTGTATTTTGAAACTGTCTCTTTTGTTTCAAAAGGGGATAAGACTATGATAAGGATACCAGTTAGGAAGTTTTCGCAATAATACCGTCAAATAAGTAGGCTGGATAAAGCTGAGCGGTATGAATGAGATAAAGTCAGACTTAGTAACTAAGTACATGTTCAGTTTCAGATATATTGAGTTTAAGATAAAGTGACCAGTTTACCCAAACAGTGCTGGCTCTATGCCTATTGACTTAGTGTAATTATTAATCAGGCTCCCTCTTCACTCTCATCTCCCCATAGGTGGGATGAGCACTGGGCTAAATGTAATTAAATTTTAAGGAACAAGAGGACCCTATGTGCTACAGGACACATTTTAGGAAACATTCTAGGCAAACTCCCTGGTTTGCATTTTGAAATGTCTTTAAGCCCTCCAAGTGGAGAGGTTGATGTGCATTTGAATGCTACTTTTTATCTTCTGGAACAAGATTGAAGCTAGAGATAGACATTTCGGAATCATTAGTTCGTAGACAGTTATCGTAGCCCTGTGAGTGGTTGAGAAAAATAGATAGTAGTGAAAAGAGAAACCATGAAGAACAACAAATTTTCCAAGACAAGCAATAAAGAGGAGCTTTGTACCAGAGTTTGTATAGTAACGGCAAACAATCCTCAATCTGTATGTGTTATTGCTGAGAGTCCTAGGTACAGAGTACACGGCAATGCTTTTGCATTGATGTAATTCTGATTCCGCTTACTTTTTCATAAGTCTGTGAAACCACTCAGAAGCAACATGGAACGGTAAACTGAACTTTGGTATTAGAAAGATGCAAAACTAATTAAAATCTAATTGTCTAATGGTCAATTATTAGCTATATGACATTAGGCAAATAATTTAACCTGATTTTTAGTTTTTCTCATATATCATGAAAATGATCTATCCCCTGAAGTTTATTTTGATAATAAATGGAATAATATCTTCTAACTACCTGGTACCTACAGACATTAAAAAATGAAAGTAATTATTATCATTGTTAGCATGATGTTAGTGTTAAATATTAGATATATTCTTCTTCAGAGCAGTTGAGCTATATGTGTGGGTTGTGAGAAAATTCCTTCTTTTTCCTGTTTCTGAGATCATTTTCATTTTTTGTTTGTTGGATTGGGTGGTTGGTTGGTTGAAAATGTTTTCAAATCTCCACTCTCCTTCTCCATCAATGCTTGAAAAAAAGTACCCAGCCCTTAAGGTCTATTCAAATAATTATCCATGAATGTATTTCTGATTAGTCCCTAGCTAGAGAAGGGCCCTCTCACCTTTGACAACTTATTAAACGTTTCAGATTACTTTTTCATGAAACCTCTTGTTGATGGTATGTCATAGTCATTTGTAAGCTATGTAATTATTCCTGGACCATTAACTTCTTAAATTCAAAAACTCATCTTTGTGATTCCTGTGGTCCTAAACAAAACATTTGTCACAAGCATAAATAAATGGAAATAAATAGCTTTATAACTAGAAATTGAATGGTACCACCCCTACCCCCAGACTGTTGTACTCGGGATTTATGCGCTAATTGTCCTCATTCATACATTGATACAAATGAATGACACATCTCTCATACTCGTCTCACCACAGAAAATTATTGAAATGTCTATATTTATATTTTCTCAGATATTCAAGACCCAGAGGCACCAAAACAGATCTGAAAAGAGGACAGTGCCTAAGGTCTTGGGAGAAAGTCAGTGAACCCTGTTGCAAGTGGCAGAGCTTAAAATAAGCCCCATAGAACAGATATAACCCAAATGTCATGAGATGGACATCCTCAAAGTCCTCCAGCCCATAGTCTGTCCCTTAATACTTAAGAAAGGAGAGGGAGAGAGAGAAAGCACATTTAGCCCAATGCTCTTCCTACCTGTGGGGAGAAAACAGAATTACCATCACAACCCCTACCCCCATATTTCCAAGAATTCAGTGATAGGGGAGTAAGGACTGCATTTATCCTTGGCATCATTGGTTCTTATTTCCTATTGCTGTTAAATTCTGTTTACCAAATACTCTGTCTTTTCTCCTTTACATGCTGTTTCCTCCCTGCCTTAAACCCCAGGTCAGATGGCCCCCAATCACTTTTTGCCCAATGCTCTTCCTACCTGTGGGGAGAAAACAGAATTACCATCACAACCCCTACCCCCATATTTCCAAGAATTCAGTGATAGGGGAGTAAGGA
>NW_012120710.1:4548669-4562711 GCF_000951035.1 Colobus angolensis palliatus | reverse complement strand
CCCCATATTTCCAAGAATTCAGTGATAGGGGAGTAAGGACTGCATTTATCCTTGGCATCATTGGTTCTTATTTCCTATTGCTGTTAAATTCTATTTACCAAATACTCTGTCTTTTCTCCTTTACATGCTGTTTCCTCCCTGCCTTAAACCCCAGGTCAGATGGCCCCCAATCACTTTTTCAAAAATCCCCCACCACAAGTTTGTATCAAGGAACTAGACATAAAACATAAAAGGATCTTTTCCACTCGTGTCAACACCACCTGACTCTCTTCTTGTAGAGCCCTGACCGACCTCCTTCTTGCTTGCTCTCTTGCCCTCTTCTTTCTTAATATCTTCCCATCCAGCCCCGGTTTCTATATTCCCCTCTTATTACTGTTTTTAGGCAGAACAAACTATCCTTCCCTTTGTTAAATTTGTGCCTATCTGTCTGAATCATGCTCTAGAGTACGAGACTTCACCTTTCCCATTTGCTGCCCCCCAGAAAGTTATTTTACTTATAAATAAAAAAGTATTTGCTTAAAAAAGAAGATTATTTCCCTTTATCAAAGGGATTTTGTCCCTGGTTTGTAAAGGGAAAAGAACACATTTTTTTCTCCCTCCCACACAGGAACAAACTCAAAGGAGTCAGTCAGATTAGGCAACCGATCTTGCCTCCTAAACTTAAAAGGATAGAAGTCCCTCAAGTTCAGCAAGGTGAATTAAGACATCAATACAGGTCTTGCAGAGATAGAGCAAAGTAAGTCAAGGGCCAAATGAAAAATCTATGTTCCATTAACAGCATTTCTTCCTCTGTGTGTTGTTTGCCTATGCTAGGCTGGGCATAGCTCCTTAAAACAGCCTAACTGCTCCACATGCTCAAATAGACTGTCAACTACTTGAGAGAAACACACTTTTAAAGCATCTCCTAGAACAATAATTTGGACAGAAAATAACACTTCTAAATGTTCATTTTGTAATGACTTTTTCATATGGACTCCTTCTCTTCCCAGCTTCTATAGCAATGACAGGGTATGAGAAACAACAAAGGGGGTCCATGGCCATCTGCCATCATCAGCCTCATTGCTAAATATGAATACTCCCTTTTCTTAATGTCTTAGTCCGTTAGATCATTTGTGATGCCATAACAAAACACTTGAAACTGGGTAAGCGGGAAACAACAGAAATGTATTTCTCACAGTTCCAGAGACCAGGAAGTCTAAGATTCAGGCACCAATAGGTTCTGTGCCTGGTGAGGACTGTTTCTCATCTAGGTGTCCCCACAAGGCACAGAAGGAAGGGAATGCCAAAAGGGCACTAGGGCACTCTTCAGCTTCTTTCATAAAAGCATTGATCCAACCATGAGGGTGGATTAATCACGTCCCAAAAGGCCCCACCTCTTACTACTATCACATTGGTTATTATGTTCCGACTTGTGAATTCTGGAGTGACACATACATTCAAACTATAGCATTTCACAAGGTTGACTGATGGCTCATTGTTATAGAAGTTTCAGGAAAAATTCCTTACTTGGTCAAGAGATTTCACTGTCTGCTATGGACTAGATGTTTTTGTCTCTCACTTGCCCTTACCAAATTCATATGTTGAAGTCCTAACCCCCAATGTGATGATACTTGGAGATGGAGTCATTAGGAGGTAATTAGGTTCGATGAGATCATGAGAGCAGGAGCCTCATGATGAGATTGCTACCCCTATAATGTCAAAGAGCTTGCTTGCTTTCTCTGCTATATGAGGACATAGCAAGAAGGCGGTCAACTATAGGCCTGGAATAGAGTCCTCACCAGAAACTAAACTTTGCCAGAATCTTGATGATAAACTTTCCAGCCTCCAGAACTATGAGAAAATAAATGATGTTGTTTAAGTTACCCAGGCTATGTTATTTTGTTTTTACAGCTTGAGAAGACTAAGACAGACACACACACACACACACACACATACACACATAGAGAGAGAGAGAGAGAGAGAGTGAGAGAGAGAGAGAACTGTCAATATATATTCTTATGATAGAAAATACATAGAATAAAAACTAGAATTATTATTTATTATTCTTAAGCAAGTCATGCCACTTCCCAGAAGATAGACTATCTATTTCTAAACAAGCTCTGTTTTATTTAGAGAAATGCTCTTATTTTTGATGTTCCTAAAAAAGAATAAGAACATATGTGCTCTCTTGTATTCTGTGGGATGTAAGAAATTTGTGAGTGGATTTTACTGTGGCCTCACAATTTCTGTCATTAAAAAAAGTCAGAAGCTAGGTCAGAAGAAATCTCCACTGCCATTCTCAATGCCTCCTGGTCATCTTTGCATTGAGTCAGTATTGTCCAAATAAGGCATCCGTTGTCTGCCCCATCACAAAGTTAGGTAAGCCAGCTGTATCATCCAAGACTGTCCTGAGTATAGAAGAGCCAATCCTTCAGGCAATGGAAAGAATAAGTAGAGCTAGTATTTGGGTGTTGTTTGTGGTGTTCTACAAGTTTTTTTCTATTACAGTTTTTAAAACCAAGAGATCATCTTTCCTATAATGCAAAGCATCCTTATTTTGGCACATATTTTTCATGGCAGCCATTGGAGCTAAACTCTGCACTCTGCTCCTTTGTAGCCTCTGCTCTAATGTCCCAGTGCCAAGCCCAAAGACATGGGCTAACCTCACTGGAAGCTTGGGAGCATGTGTGTGCCTTGCAGGTGTCCTCTTCCATCATTTGAAGATACTTGTGACTCCTAATACTTAACTGGATGGCTCTTCAAGTCACCAACCAAATTACTCCACCTAAGGTAGATGAGGACCTCTCCCCACACAAACAGGATGGACTCCCTCTGTTTGGTACTTACAACACCACTTATTTCAATTCTGATTTCAAATAGCTCCTTACTTCAATTCTTCCCTTGAGACTCTTAGCTGGGATTTTAAGAAACCATTCTCCAGAGCACATATATCAATTGACGAAATGAATAAAGATTTTTGCAACAAAAAGAACTGAGTGAGACCTGAGTGGAGATAGTAAATACGGAAAAGTAATTTGTTCATTTGTATGCAGTATTTTTCAGATATTGTCCAAGTAACTGCTTCACACTCTAGTGTTGAAGACATTACACAGCATATACATGAATTAAGTAAAATGGGCAAATGACTATTACTCTCCCTGTATATCAACCATCACACATAACATTTTATTAACATAAAATATTTCATTGGTCAGAAGATTCTACCTTTCCCAAATGATAAATCTCAAAATGTCAAAGTTCTTTTTTGGTGCCACCCATGTATTCATGTATTTATTCATCAGTTACTCACAGGAGAGAGATAATTTGGATAATTCTAAACCAATTAAAGTGATACAAAAGCGACACCACCATATGAGACACTGCTAAGTCTGCCACTTTTGGACGTGCAGTTCTTGATGCTTCATAATTTGGGGAAATTTTTATTATTCACATTTTAAATAAAATTTAAAAATAAAATGAATCATGGTTATTTTCTTAAAGTGCAAATGTTCATGATTCAAATATTTATAAAATTTGATATACTATATATGCTATTTTGGAAGTCCAGGAAATCATTGTAAGTCAAGATTCTGTGATTTGTAGTTTAGAATATTTAAATCCCATGGTATAAATTAATTTATTCATCTAATTTAATTGCATACTCACTATGTACCAGGTTACACTAAGTACCAGGGGAGATACATGGACTTCTAATTCCTTCTGATGAGAAACACTATCTAGTTGAAGGGAGAGATATGTAATGAACAGATACCACTAAATGAGTCAGCTTTCAGGGGTCAGAACCTTGTGTGTTCAAATTCAAGCCCTAGGACTCAGATTGTTTATATTTAAAGTAGCTATAAAATCTACAGTAAAAATATAAATGTGGATATTAGTATGAATTTTTAAAAAAGAATGTGAGTGCTATAATAAGTCAGGTTCAAAGAATGAAGGACAATCAGGAAAGAAATGACCAACTCTATTCAGAAAAGTTTCTTCAAAGAAGGTAACCTTTCAGCTGGATAAACAGATAAAAAAGAGAAAGAAAGACATTCCAGATAATAGGAACCCATGTAGGGAGTCATGAAAAGCATGGTGTGCTAATGAATAGTATGAAGTCCAAACTGATTAGGGCATTGAAGGCAGGAAAAGAAAAGAGATTGGAAGGGTAGTCAGGTCTGGACTTTGTAAAGTAATTAAGAAGAGCAAAGAGACTTGTTAGGTCAGAAGGGAACGGTAGGAATGATGGGCTTCCACGTGTAGTTTCCATGTATCCAGCACATCTGTCACAAAGTAGCTGTCTTATCACAATCTCAGCTGCCCTTTCATAAACCAAATCCCTAAAATGCTAATAATAGTAATAAAAATAGCCCATGTTGCTAAATTCCAGAAGGCACCTTTCACATTTTATTTTACGCTAATAGTGCCCTCTGATTTATGCAACACCAGCATGCACTCATGTGAAGTATATTAATTTAATCTATTAAGATTTAGAATAATGAGTGTAGAAGCCAGACTGACATAGTTGCTTACTGTTCAATCGGTGCGCATGAAGATTCTTCTTAATGTTCACGCACCATCTGTTCCTGTGCAGGTCCAGGTACTATACCCTGTTGGTACTATTTTCTTTATTGTTAAATGTATCTCATTCCTGGCTAACTCTCTATCTCCCATCTCAGGAAAAAAATAGCAATGCTGTTATTACTCAAGACACCATGTCTCTTTGGAGGTTGTTCTTACTGAAACAAATAAATCTTCTTGCCTCTACAGTTCTCTATTACCATTTATTTAATTTAAAACTGGTTACATCATTACTTATGATGCTGTATCATCCATCATGTCACCCTCAATTCTGGCTTCCAGTGACTCTTGTGTTTTACTGATAACAAGCACAAATGCAAATCTCTGTCATGTTAAATTTACTACTCAGACTTTCTTAACATAAACAGAACAAAACATCTTTTGACCACGTTTTCTCCTAAACTCTTAGGATGTGATCACAGCATTTCTACAATGTGACCTATTTTAATGTTACCTAACACCCCTGCCTTCCACACACAACCACTAACAGAAAGAATAAGTGAGGGGCCTAAGGGGAAACAAAAAGCCAGGGAAGCATAATGTAAGCACATCGATAGAGGTAAGGGAGGACATCCACTGGAAGGATCCACTGGCATTGCAGACCCATGATCTTCAAAGTCCTTGGAAGAGATAGGTATGGTCACCCTCAAAAACTGCATGACAATTGATGTGGAGTCTGTAGAGAAATGGAGTGACCACCCTGGGTACCTGTGGCAGAGAACGCACAGGGTAAAGGATACCGGTCACCACTGCTGCTACCTTTACGAATTGTAGGCAAAGGCTACTTAGGTGGAAAGAGCTGCTGGGTGGCCCACACGTACAGCTCAAGCCCAAAGGCAAGTCAAAGGCCAGAGCCCTAAACTTATCTTGTGTTCAGTGTGAATGAGCCACCCAAAGTCACCTGTCATAACTTCACAGAATGTGGTAGGGCAAAAATGGAGCTGACCTACATGACTTTGGAGAATCATGTTTTGACTGGAAACCATATGGTTAAAGATAAAAGGAACCGTACATAAATACTGCACTCTAGTTAGTAAATTTGACTTTCATGGAGGAATGGGTTTATAACTCTGAAACTCCTTTACATCCATCCTGAGGTTGAACAAATGGGTAGGTGGAGGCTAGACAGTGGAAGAGAAGTTTTTTGCTGTCATAGAGGCAAGGGGGAAGCCTAGAATAAGTCCCGTGGCTCTGGATTAGAGTCAGAGACATCAGTATGCACTTATCATTAACCAGAAAGGTAGCTACATAGACACAGAAATAATTACAGTTATGTATGTGTGTGTATTCAAATGAAGATATGAATGTTAGTATTCATACCTACCTTTCTTAGCTCCGTTCCCTGAAATGGTCTAGAAGCAGTGATATCCCATGAGCAATAAGAATACCCAGCACTCAGATCTTTGTAAAACCATTCTCTAATGAAGAGAACCAGGACTTCCTTAAGAAATGGCCATTTCTAGGGCTGGGAAAGTGAAATATAAGATGAGCCTGAGGCAGCTTGCAGTGCCAGAAAGAAAACAAAGTATAGAGACATGTCAAAGGGATAGGGGAGCCAACCAAAAAGGAGTCCCAAAGGCCAAAGCTGGGATAATTTGAGCAACTAAATAATGTGGCATGGAATTATAACCCAAAGTATATAATATATATATATATATGAATTTATACTGGCATAAATGAGCAATTAAATAACAAATCTTTCTTACAAAAATATAAATAAGACATGTAGCTACTCCCTTTTTCAGGAACTTATCCTTCTCCCTGTCTTTCAGTGTGGGCTAGATTTCATGACTCACTTCCAAAAAATAGAGTATGAACAGGGAAAAGTGATAACTTTACAGTAGAGAAACCTGGCAAACACCACCTTAACCAAGTGATCAATCTTAACATCCCCATGATAAATCATGTTGATATCATATCATGTACCTTCCAATATTATATGAAAACAACATTTTACACACACACACGTGCATGCACAACACATCGATGTGCCTGCACCATTGGTATATTCTGGTGTACCAATCTTCCACACCATGCAGGAAACAAACAAACAAAAAAGCCAGCTAGCCAGAGTGATGTGCCTGCCAGACCACTCTCTGAAACTAGAGCAGTGGGTCTGGTTCTGCAGGCTTAACTGTCGAGTTCCTCTGGGATTCTGGTCAACTCCATAGGAAGCGGGGAAGCTGGAGCTCAGGGTTACCGTATTTGGGGGAATCTTTTTCCAAAAGTTTTAAGTTCCTCTTTGATGTCTGAGACTGGCCAGGGTGGCATTGCTATAGATACAGGGTACCCAGACCCCATCCTGTGGGGGTCCAGTTCAGTGACAGTGCTTTATTGAACATTTTCTAGGTCCGTCTCTGAGGCCTTTGACCAGCCAGGGCCCACTATCTCCGTTTCTCTTTTTCTGAGCACTCTCTGACTTTTTTGATGATTGCAACAAATGTGAAAAACAAATGTTTGATACATTCAACATGGACCAAAGTGGGGGCTGCTTAGGGACAGGAGAGTGGAATGGTGGGGAGTGCAGAATAGAACATTCCAGGAATAGAAAGAAACTCTTTGTAATTTGGTACTAGAACCTTTTGTAAGCACCACACTTAAAATGAAACTATTAATCAGTGTTACTAAGAACAAGTTGTGGAATAGCATGTACAGTATGAAACCAATTTGATATAAACTTTAAAAACACAAATTAATAAGGCTAAAATGACTAAGTATGTGGATTAATAGACAAAGATCTAATAGGCCTGTAAATTCATAGACAAAGGTTTGATAGACTTGTAAATTTATAGACAAAGGTATGATATGAGTTACCTCTGGGAACAGGAAAAAGAGGCCCAGAATGATATTTTAGTGTTTTACAAGAAACGTTCACCCTCCAACTCCTCCAGCTCATCATTTCAGTAGATCTTCATCACTCCTTACTGTATGTTTCTCCAGGTTTTCTAATTCCCTCTTCCAATAAGGCTTCTCCAAACTTCTTACACTCTTTGGGTGTTGTTATTCTAAACTGTCTTAAATTTCTTCTAAGATCATTTTTTCCCCCAATTCTGTCAGCCTCACTTATCATCATCTCTATCTCCTTTGTTCCTCAAAATTTCTTATAGTGTCTGAATAATAAAGAAAGGCCATGTTTTACTTTTTTGGCATATAATAAGTATTTAATAAATTTAACACCTACAGGACAAATGGCCCTGAAAATGCTATTGAGTGATGGTATAACATTGCACCATATGGGTGTTTTGTAATATTACTAGCTATTTTTTTTTTTTTAAATTTTTTTAATTTACATAGGTTATTGGGGAAGAGGTGGTATTTAGTTACATGAGTAAGTTCTTTAGTGGTGATTTGTGACATTTTGGTGCACCCATCACCCGAGCAGTATACACTGTACCATATTTGTAGTCTTTTATCTCTCATCCCCTTTCCACCCTTTCCCCCTGAGTCCCCAGAGTCCATTGTATCATTCTTATGCCTTTGCATCTCATAGCTTAGCTCCCACTTATGAGTGAGAACATATAATGTTTGGTTTTCCATTCATGAGTTACTTCACTTAGAAGAATAGTCTCCAGTCTCATCCAGGTCGCTGCAAATGTCATTAATTCATTCCTTTTTATGGCTGAGTAGTATTCCATTGTGGTATGGATATATATATAGATATATATATATAACACGACGCATATATATATATATCACATATATACGTGTGATATATATATAACTGTGATATATATATGTGTATGTGTATATATATCACAGTTTCTTTATCCACTCGTTGATTGATGGGCATTTGGGTTGGTTCCACATTTTTGCAATTACAAATTGTGCTGCTATAAACATCCGTGTGCAAGTATCTTTTTTGTATAATGACTTAATTTCCTCTGGGTAGATACCCAGTAGTGGGATTATGGAATCAAATGGTAGTTTTATTTCAGTTCTTTGAGGAATCTTCACACTGTTTTCCATAGTAATTGTATCAGTTTACATTCCCACCATCAGACTAGAAGTGTTCCCCGTTCATTGTATCCATGCCAACATCTACTATTTTTTTACTTTTATTTTTTATTATGGCCATTCTTGCAGAGGTAAGGTGGTATCACATTGTGGTTTTGATTTGCATTTCTCTGATTATTAGTGATGATGAGCATTTTTTCATGTTTGTTTTCAATTTGTATATCTTCTTTTGAGAATTGTCTATTCATGTCCTTAGCCCACTTTTTTGTGGGATTTTTTTTTCTTGTTGATTTGTTTGAGTTCATTGTAGAGTCTGGATATTAGTCCTTTGTCAGAAGTATAGACTGTGAAGATTTTTTTTCTCACTCTGTGGGTTGTCTGTTTACTCAGCTGTTTCTTTTGCCATGCAAAAGCTCTTTAATTTAATGAAGTCCAGGCAATTTATCTTTGTTTTTATTGCATTTGCTTTGGGTTCTTGGCCATGAAATCCTTGCCTAAGCCCATATCTAGAAGGGTTTTTCCAATGTTATCTTCTAGAATTTTTATAGTTTTAGGTCTTAGATTTAAGTTCCCTGTCCATCTTGAGTTGATTTTTGTATAAGGTGAGAGATGAGGATCTAGCTTCAGTCTCCTACATGTGCTTGCCAATCATCCTAGCACCATTTGTTGAAAAGGTTGTCCTTTCCCCACTTTATGTTTTTGTTTGCTTTGTCTCAGATTAGTTGGCTGTAAGCATGTGGATTTATTTCTGGGTTCTCTATTCTGTTCCATTGGTCTATGTGCCTATTTTTATACCAGTACCCTGCTGTCTTGGTGACTGTGGCCTTATAGTGTAGTTTGAAATCAGGTAATTTGTTCTTCTTGCTTGGTCTTACTTTGGCTCTACCGACTCTTTTTTGATTCCATATGAATTTTAGAATTGTTTTTTCTAAGGTAAAAGTCATGTTTTATATTCCTTACTTATACTTTTTGCTCTTTTATTCAGAATTATCATAATGTCAAAATATTATTTTGAATGTTCATAATCCATAACTTAGAAGAGTATTAGTGTTTTATTTAATTAGCCCACAAGAAACTAGAAATCCTCTACTGAAGTGGAGTAAGAGAGAGCACTGGAACTTCCACAGAACATACAGAATTTTCAGGATAGCAACACATCTTTGAAAAATAACAGTGCTGGACCACTCTATTAGATTCTTTCCATTTTTTATTAATTGAAGCACAGAGAAAAGAGGCAAAATGATGAAAGAAATTTATGGTTTTTTAGACAGGGTGTTGGCTTTATACCAATGAAAAAGAAAAACAGATGAATAAGCTTTTGATCTTCATTTTATTTCTCTTGTTCTCATGGTAGGCTGAAAAACAAAAGGACAAATATGTCTCATTTGTAAAATGGCATGTGTTTTTCAAATCTATTAAAATAAATGCCAAATTACTTAGATCATCTTTCTGCAATAAGTGAAAACAAGTTAAGCCTGCCTTAGACTTATGGCTGCTGAATTTTCCTTCTGTAGGGGTAGGCAAGGGGACATACCAATAAATGTTGTTAAGTTCCTTTTTCATCATTGGTGAAAGGGAACACTATTGGTGCCATCAGACTCCTCAAGCTTCAAAGTCAGAGGCTTTTCATCATCACTCCTTGGAGTTATTTACTCAACCCCTACTTCTCATCTAAGTTATTACAAGCAAAAACATATCTTCTCTATTTTTTTTTTTTTTTTTTTGAGACAGCGTCTCGCTTTGTCTTCAGGCTGGAGTGCAGTGGTGCAATCTCGGCTCAATGCAACCTCTGCCTCCTGGGTTCAAGCGATTCTCCTCCTTCAGCCTCCTAAGTAGCTGGGCCTACAGGTGCGTGCCACTACGGCCGGCTAATTTTTGTATTTTTAGTAGAGACAGGGTTTCACCATGTTGGCCAGGATAGTCTAGATCTCTTCACCTCACGATCCACCGGCCTCGGCCTCCCCAAGGCTGGGATTACAGGCATGAGCCACCGCGCCTGGCCAAAAACGTATCTTCTCAAAGTTAGAACCCTATGAAGAAAATCTTTCCACTGAGCACCAAAACAAGTCACATTTTCACACGACCAAATTTGTGGAGATTCAAAGTTTCTTTCTTGCCTGAATGCATAATATGCAGGTATTATCACATGGGCAAAGAGGAAGTTAAATCATAGTAGTGGAATAGACATCACAGTCAAATTGGAAAATATGAAAATAATTCATATTTAAAAAGTAGTTGAAGCCAAGCGTGGTGGCTCACACCTGTAATCCCAGAACTTTTTGGGTGGGTCTGAGGTGGGAAGATTGCTTGAGCCCAGGAGTTTGAGACCAGCCTGGGCAACATAGAGATAC
This sequence comes from Colobus angolensis palliatus, assembly GCF_000951035.1. Classification (NCBI taxonomy): domain Eukaryota; kingdom Metazoa; phylum Chordata; class Mammalia; order Primates; family Cercopithecidae; genus Colobus; species Colobus angolensis. The sequence goes on along the minus strand of NW_012120710.1, from coordinate 4,551,846 downwards.
CACCCCACCCCCCGATCTCTATTTTTTTTAAAGTAGTTGAATAACTTATTTTTAACAAAAACATGTTTTGTTGTTATTCTGTTTTTCAATTCTCCCAAAATATTATAAACAAAGTGGGTTAAACATGTTTATGTTCAAAGATCTACATTTTAAAGTGGGCCCTTTTGTCATAAGAAGATAAGTCCTATTAAAGTTCAGCATGTTGACAAATTGGAAATGTAATAGCAGATTGTTCACTATAAAGTTCACAGAAGGTAGATCCATCATATTCTCCAAAGGAAAGGATGAGTTGAACTATTAGGTTGAACCATGTGAAATCATTGATATTCAACTGTTTTTGCCCTATAAAGCGCTCTTTCATATGGTTCAGTCTAATTCCTAGAGTATTCTCCTGCTGAGCCATCACTTACTTGGATGGCTCTATGTACCACATCATATAAGTCAAAATAGGACGATGGGCAACACTGAAACTTTGGTTTGAATTTTGAATTTTGACCCTTTGGAAAATTATTTAACCTCTGCTTTGATGTTTATCTTCATTTTCTCATCTACAAAATAGAAATAATAGTGATTCCCAACTCAGTAACTATTTTGAGAATTTTAAAAGCTAATATGTACATATATAAATAGTTTAGAATAGTAGTTGGTGCTGGTCTGTATGACTCTTGGAAATGGTCAATCTTTGCTAATTTAATAATGACTATTATAGTTACTTTTTTAAAAAATTCAAAATATAGTTACCCGAGATGCTCTTAATTGTGATGTTTTTAGGCTAAGGCAGCTTGACTTGCAGCAACAAATTTTGGACCCTGAATACAAAGACATGACAGATGTTAGGAAAATATTAGCATTACTATTAGGATACAAAATTAACATTTATGAAGCCATTGATGATTGCAAAGTTATTTCATGTGCATCATATCCTTTAATTCCAATTTACTACTATAATCTCTGGACGGAAGCTCACGGACATAGTTGTCCCCAAAGGAATTAAAAAAAGATACTGTCAGGCCATAAGGGGCAATTTTAAGTGATTTAGACATTTGAATGTAAATTCTCCCACTAGCCTATAAAATCAGCTAAACCACAAACCACTACTTTTCATGAAAATGTTTAAATAAATTAATGTTTTGATTTCATAATCAAAATATTTTAGGCCTTACAAATATTCCTATTAATATTCATAAGCATCACAAATTTGGAAACAGAACAGGCATTATAAACATTTAATAGTATGGCACAATAGAGCAGGAGATAAAAACAAAGTGCTATTTTATTCATTTTGTAAGACAATTGTTTGTAAAATAAGATCCCTGTCCCACATGTACAAAGTCTCCTTTGATATATAAATCCCTAAGCCGTAGCCTAACCAAACATGCAAAAATGAATACTGGACATATTAAAATGAAGAAAACTGTAGTACCTCCTCGGCAAAGCAGGCCTCCTTATCGTCAGCCTTGCAGCACTTCTCTACAAAAGCTACGAAATCCTCCATAACAGCTTTCAGTTGCTCTTTTGTTGCCTTAGGCTTGTGTTTCACGAGCTCAACAAGTGCACTGAGTTTGAATGGAAAAACGAAAAAAAAAAAAACAACAGAAAAATATTACTCACATATAAGAAAAATGGAGATAGTAAGGATGGTAGTCCCATCATTTAAGATTATAAATTTTGGAGCCAGGTAACTCTGAGTAGTTTGGGGCTCAGGCATACCACTGTAAGTCTCAATATTCTCATCTGCATGATGAGGAAAATAAAATCCACCTTCATGGAGTTGGTGGGAAGATCAACTGAAATAATTTGTATAAACCACTCATCACATTATGTAGTGTCAACAAATCTCTTTTCAGTAAATCTCTGGAAAGAGTATGTCATTGCAATTATATATTATGCAGATTTTGGAAGTGCCACATTATGTCATATTGAGTTTTATAGCTGCTTAAGAGCTAAAAATGATCTTTAAAAACGTAATTATCTTGGACTTCATTTAAAATTTTTCTCATCTATAAAGATGAGAATCTTTATAGTTAGTCCTTAAACTTCGCTCCATTCAAAGCTAATAGTGGGGAGGCTATAGAAAATAAGGCTATCCAAACTCATGGGAGCTGCTGGTTCTCTTTCATTGACATCTGCAAAGACAACAATGCCAGGGAGAGATTTGTGTGGGCATGACAGGTTTTGCAGTATTACTCTTAAGCCTAGACCATGATTACAGCCCACAAGAGATAACAGCAACTTTCTATAGCTAAATTTCATGCAATTATAACCCCTGTGATAGCAATAGGGAGTTGAGCTTCAGGGCTTGCATTTCTAGATGCTTTTTAATCCAAGTCTCATTCTCAAAAGTCACAACTTGGGGGTTTGTTTCATATGTGGGTCCACCATAGCGCAAACTTAAAATAATTATTTACATCTAGAAATAAATTATCCCATGGTTCCTACTAACTAATTTGCCATGTGCACAAATTTATCAGTTAATTGTTCATCTTTTTCTACTGAACATGGCCTAAGATGTTATTCTACTGTGGCTTTAATCCACAATATTACTCTGAATAATTTTAGCAATATTATAACAGAGGATTTTGTCTTTAAAAAGTTATTCATTTCATTCTGGGTACTTTTATCAGTATAATAAGGGCAACACTCCAATACTTTCCCCTAAGAAATATAATCACTACTTCAGGAAAATGTTGCTAATTTGAACTGACAGTTCTTGCTATGAAGACTACAAACACGTGCAGTAATGAAATACTCCTCACGTTTGTTTCTTGACTTGTTTCTCCTTCTCAGAAAGTGTGCACATATCTGCATGGAAGGTGAATGTTTCAGCATTAAATGCTTTGGGAACATATGCTTCATCGAGTTCCAGAGCAGAAAAGCATGGTCGCCTGTTCACCAAGGATTCCGTGCAGCATTTGGTGACTTTCTCACTTACTGGCGTTTTCTCATGCAACACACATAACCGGTTCAGGACCACGGACAGCTAAAGAACAGGCAGGAGAGCGGAAATTCAAAAGAGGCGAAGCTGAAAATTTTCTACTAAAAATAAAAAAAATTAGCTGGGTATGGTGACACGTGCCTGTAGTCCCAGCTACTCAGGAGAGTGAGGCAGGAGAATCGCTTGAACCCAGGAGGCAGGGTTGCAGTGAGCGGAGATGGCACCACTGCACTCCAGCCTGG
>NW_012120710.1:4518932-4548274 GCF_000951035.1 Colobus angolensis palliatus | reverse complement strand
AATCTAAAATATATATCTATATATATAATCTTTGGGACCCTGGCTGCCAATATCACAAATACACATGCATACATGCACACACACACGCACACAAATATGCACACACACATTACTCCCTTCTGCTTATGAAAGCTAGCATTATCAATATCTAAAGGTAAAATTTTTTCATTATTAATTTATTATATTTTTAAAAGACTCACATAGTCTTCTGCACAGGGCATTCTTTTTGCTTCAGGAAGTTTACAACATTTGCTGCCCACTTTTCCTAGGTGTCTTGCGACCTCTACAAGGGTTGGAGTTGACACTTGGGGTACTTTCTGGGTGTAACGAACTAATAGCCTGAAAAAAAGAAGTCCATGTGTTTTCAGCAAGGCAAGAAACTGTCTAGCACAGTAGATAAAATGGAGAACACTTGGCCGGAATCAACTAAGATGTTCCTATATTCCATTCATCATATTATCTCCATCTGCAGAGTAGTGGGTTAGTGGAGGGGAGAAAACTGTCTCCTGAACAACTAGTCAAACCTGGCTTTGAGTTCCACCTGTACTACTTGTATAATCTTGGGAAAGTGAGTTACCTACTTCAGTGACATTAATAAATTTATTAATTTCTTCTGTCAATAAAACCTGGAGAGAGCTTCATATATATCAGCATGTGCTAAACTTGAAAGATACAAGTAGAAAATGGAAGGAAATATATCTGACTCAATAAGGATAGTTCAAGGGTTAAATTAAAAGAAGTAAAATATTATAATTAATCTGACATGGTACCTAATATATAATAATCATGTATTAAGAATGCCAGTCACCATTAAAAGTCAATGTATGACTGTAATCTACTTGAGGAAAGAAACTATGTCTTGTTCACTGTTATTATCCCTAAAACCAATAATCAGAAGAGCACTATGTGTATGAGCCACACAATAAATATCTACTGTATAATATATCTCTTCTTGTTTTTAACCTTCATAGATAAGGTTCTGTTGAATTGGAACATTAGTCCACAAGCCATTCTGTCTCTGTCTCTTCCATGGAGGGAAATTCCACAGAAACACAAGGTTTAACCATCAAAGACTAGGTGCATCTCCCAAATAACCTGAATTTAATATTCAAATATGAATCTAAATTCATTCATTACATTTTGTGTTCAGCTTACATATTACTTTTTGAGCGACTGCTATTCAAGGCCTACTAAGGCCTACTACTTCCTGCTCTACAAAATATTGCCATGTTCTATTTGCCCATTAACTAGTTCTTAACCTTCAAGGGACATCCTCAGTTCGATATACCAAGATTTCGTATTTACCCTCCCAGTCTACATACTTCCAGTCTTAAGAGAACAATTTTTAGACTACATTCAAATATAGGCCTCTCTACCCCATCAACTATTTTATCTCTCCTCTCCTATCTTTCTTGAGACAGAGTGATTAGAAATATGTAACGTATTTTCATTCTTGGAAGTTTTATGCTAGGTGGCTCATATATTAAGTCTTAAATAATTACAAATTGATCAAAAATCAGTCAATAAAAATTACTTACGCATTCTGGAATTTGTATTCTCCAAGTTGCTCAAAAAGTTCACAATTTTGTTTGACTAAATTCTGAGGCTCTTCCACAAGAGGTTGAAATTCATCAAACTGAAACATAGAAGAATTGTGTTGATAGTATTATGCCTGAGGATCAGATGCAGGTTGTTTTTCACCCCTCTGGTCAGAATGATATCCTTTCTCCTTTCTACTCAAAGCCACAAAAACAGATGAATATCAATGCCACTCTGTCACATTACATTCAAACGATTTATTTGGTGAGCTTGCATCATGTAAGTGGCTAAGAATATTCAGGCTCTGGAGTTCAATGACTAGTATTTGAGCCAAGTTATCTAACTCATTCTTCAATTGTGCAATTTTACTTAGCATCTCCACATTTCAGAATCCTTATCCCTAAAAGAGGGCAAAGATGGTACTCATCTCATAGAGCTGCTCTGTAAACCAGTTAAGCTGATAAAATTAAACAGTGCCTTGCATGTAATAAAAGTTTAATAAGCTATGGCTATGATTATACATATTATTATTATTAGTTCACCTTCCTAGTTAGATTCTGGGCTCTCCAAAATGAGAGATTTTACCTTGGTCATTGGTCATGCATGGTGTCTGGCATATAGTAGCTTCTTGATAGAGGAAAAAATGAGTTTCCTCTGATTCTGAATAGTTTGGAAACCGGTACATATGCTAGTGGGAACCCTAAAAGTCCTCCAGAACAGATTTCCTCTCCTAACTTAATTTCCTGTAGAACTACTCCTAAACATTCTCAAAAAGATTTGAAAATCTTCTGAAGGGACAGGTTCTATAATTTGCCTGAAAATACTAATTCTAGTACTTGATTAGTCCTGGGATCTGGTTAACTCACTTTACATCTAAGTTAAATATCTTCCAATTAACAGTTAAATTTACTTTAAGTTATTTTGTTCTCAGGATTGTGAAAAAGAGAAAAAAAGATCAAAATTTCACAGAGATTGCTCTACTCAGATCTTTCTATTCTAGACTAGTCTAAATTTTGTTAATCATTCTAAGGCTACTTTTTCTATCATGTTTAAGATTGCAGAATTGAAACTATCTCAAGAAAAGATCTAAATTGCACTGTATATCATTTTACATTCTTGCATTATTTTTCTTTCTCATTATTGGAATCATCAGTCAAAGAGCAACATTTTTTCCCAACAATAAACCTACCACTTTGGCGTAGCATTCATGAGGATCTGCAGTGGCACAGCACTTCTCTAGAGTGGCTTCGTATGCCTTGGCAAGTCTCAGCAGCAGCACGACAGAGTAATCAGGATGCCTTCTTGAATATTCATACAAAAACCTAATTAAGATGAAAATAAAATAGACTTTGTTGGACAAATGAGCACCAAAAAAAATCACAAAGCTAACCTCAAAAGTAACTCATATTCCAAAAGTCTTAATTTGACTAAACCCCATGCAGTAAAGCTTAGTAGGTAAGGACTTGTGGTCCAGAGTTCAAGTTACCAAGGCTCAATTCCTAGCTTTGCCACTTATATTACTGCATCACTTTAGGCAACTTATTTAAATGATCAGAGCCTTCATCTCCTTCTCGGTAGAATGGAGATAACAAGATAACAATAGTATTTGTCAGCTGGGTGCGGTGGTTCACACTTGTAGTCCCGGCACTTCAGGAGGCTGAGGCAGGCAAATCACCTGATGTCAGGAGTTTTAGACCAGCCTGACCAGCATGGTGAAACCCTGTCTCTACTAAAAATACAAAATTAGCTAGGCATGGTGGTGTGCGCCTGTAATCCTAGCTACTCGGGAGGCTGAGGCAGGAGAATCTCTTGAGCCTGGGAGGTGGAGGTTGCGGTGAGCCAAGATGGCGCCATTGCACTCCAGCCTGGGCAACAAGAGGAAAACTCTGTCTCAAAAAAAAAAAAAAAAAAATGTTATCTGTCCCAGAAGGTGGATTATGAGAACTATATGACATAATCTACACAAAGCACACACTGCTTGGCACATATGAAGTCTTTGATGAATGATACCTGTTATTTTTGTTAACATTTTGTTTGATTTAAACTACATCTCAAAAGGATTTTGATAGATGGGTAGAGATATGTTCTTAAAATACTCTGTTTCTTCTCTGTATGAGTGAAATATTGTAAGGTACATAATTTTATGAAATATTATTTAGTGCATAGGATGTTATCATAATCCAACAACAAAAATGCAAACTTTATCACCATACTTTCTGACAATATATAAACGTTTATTTTGTAATTGAGTTGTATACCATATTGCCATTATACTGAACTTCCGGTCTTTTCACCAAATACAAAGCACCTGGTGTCAGACTCTATATTTCTTTTTATACTTCTTTGCTACCATTGTATAGATTAGATAGATAGACTAGATTAGATTAGATTAGTTAGATAGACAGGCAATACATAGTCACACACATATTATAGATGTTCAAGAAATACAGCTGGAATGAATGAATGAAGTATACATAATTTATATATACCCAAAATGTTTCTAGAGGTATTTTCAGAAATATCCCTAAGGAGTAAGGAATGTTGAGCTTTTGCCATGAGCATATATTATTTTACAATAATGTATTTGACTAATTAACTATTTCAAAAATTGTTAAAGGCTGGGAAAGGCAAGGATGAAGAAACATTTTGGGCAGCAGGGAAATTGTAGCAATTCCACAGAAAAGCCTAGACTACCTCCTAAGTTGTGAGATCATACCAAAGCTATAAAAGAATAATTTCTTATCTACTTACATGCCCAGGAAGACATCCTTTGCCTCAGCATAGTTTTTGCAAACATCCTTACTCTCAACAAAATCAGCAGCTAATGAAGGCAAGTCAGCAGGCATGTCATCATTTTCCACTTCGGCAAGGCAGTGGGATTTTTCCAACAGAGGTTTTTCACAGCATTCCTTCAGTTTACTGGAGACTGAATCTTGATTTTCACACATATACTTGGCAAGGTCTGCCTATAAGTAAGTTGGTGGAAATTGTTCAACACGAATTGACATTGCTATACTTTCTCCTCAGACCTTTATTAAATTGGCAGAACACATTCATTGTATTCTAAGACCACACACATGTGCCTTCTATGAACATACTCTGTTTGCTCCTAAACCTGGAGATGTAGATAGGACTACAAAAACATTCTCACTTGGTTAAAATAGACTGATCAGTAGCAGGTGTTCAGCTCAGTTATTTATTAATTTTATGTTTCTACTGTTAGGGCATTTAAGTTTTTTTCATTAAAACTCAATGCTGTTTTTCCAAATAATCCCCCCAAAATTAAGTGCAGGCCTTTTGAAACCAAATAACCAAATAAAAGATGGAAGATTTTTTAAAAATGAGTCAAGATCATAGTCATAGTCCCTGCTTACATACATAAAATAGCTGCCTTAAATTTTTCAGAAAGTGCCACGAGAGATTAGGATTCTAGTATTTGCCCACAAGTTTAATCTTGAAGAAAGGAAGAAAGAAAATATTATAAGTTTGGAAAAAAGAGATATCATTCCAAATATTTGCATGTCTAACAAAGACAGTTAATTAAGGGAAGGAATATAGAGAAGAAAAATACGCCATTTCCAAAAATCTCTTCAAGTAGTGACCTTCTCCAAGTCCACCTACCTCCCTCAAAAAATCTTCTTAGGCCGAGTACGATGGCTCATGCCTGTAATCCCAGCACTTTGGGAGGCTGAGGCGGTGGATCACCTGAGGTCGGGAGTTCGAGATCAGCCTGGACAACATGGTGAAACCCCGCTTCTACTAAAATACAAAATTAGCCAGGCATGGTGGCGCATGCATGTAATCCCAGCTACTTGGGAGGCTGAGGCATGAGAATCACTTGAACCCAGGAGGCAGAGCTTGTGCTGAGCCACGATCACACCATTGCACTCCAGCCTGGGCAACAAGAGTGAAACTCTGTCTCAAGAAAAGAAAAAAAAATCATCTTAGACATCTACCTTGCAGATGTTCTACCAAGTAGAACCTTGTAACTGTTCTACTTCAGTTTAAGCCTTTATTTACAATTAGAGCACGAGTGAAAGGAGTTACAAATCAGTGAATGGGTTTATCAGGTAATTGATAGCCAGGTTAAAAACAGAAAGGTATCACCACCATAGGCAGGGAAAGATTGAAGATAGGGCAGACAAAAGCACAGAAGACAATCTCAACCCACTGTCAGCTATCACTAATGATACCAAACGCATCCATTCTACCAACTTGAGCTTGCCAGCTACCAAAGAGCATATCGATGACTCTTTACCCTGTCATCAGCACATTCAAGCAGATCTCCATGGCAGCATTCCTTGTGGACTTTGGTAAGATCTGTCACTAACTTGGAAACTTCTGCAAACTCAGCTTTGGGAAATTTCTGGCTCAGGCGAGCTACTGCCCTAAAAAGAAAATCGCCAATCAAAATGGTATTATCATGCAATATTTTATATGAAAGCACTAGACAAATACCATTTCTCAAATGAAAATTCAAAATGAACATACAGAAATAATTTTTAAAATTCATTAGTTCTAGTTCTGAACCAAATGGTAATCATTTTTCCTTAGGGCAGAATCATCCATTTAAGAGTGTGTGTGGTGGGTAGAAATCTAGTAAGTCATAAAAGCAGAAATAAAAAAGGAACTCTAAAAGGGGTAACAGGCTGAGAAGCATCAGGTTTGGTGTCCAGATGTGACTTCCAGCTCTGGCTTTATCACTTGTTAGCCTCAGCCTCTCTGAGCTTTAGCCTCTGCAGTGCCATGACAACATGCTAAATTGAAGAATTCTTTTGAGGATTAAATTAGATAATACATACAAAAGCGTTTTATAATCTAGGAACTACTACACAAACTACAATTATCTTTTTTCTCAATTGAAATACATTCTTTCTGACTTCTAAAGGTCTCTTAGAAAAGAAATCCTATAACTTCTACAGAATGAGGGAGTTTTTATTGATCATACTTATAAAAAGAAAGATCCAGCACTATCTTCAAACTCTATGACAAGATGTAAACGTCTAATTTTCTTCATTCTCTAGTCATTTCACAGTTGGGTAAAGAAGACTTCTTTCCCAAAAATCAATCATAGCCTGTTTATCTGTGTATAATTTTATGTTGGGGTTGTTTTGTTTATAAATTTGGTTGATTTTGGTGGTGTAGATGGTAGGAATGATGAGCAAATACAGTTCAGTTGACAGTTTCTAGACAGCATGCATAACGTCTGTTATTTTCATTTGATCTCCTGTTGTGTTGATTTGCTGTCGACTAACAGGCAAGGAGTGAGGGTGAGGGGGCAGCTAGTATTTTTCTTGACATGGCTATTAAAATATGCTCCCAGAACCAACTAAGTGATATGAAAACAGAGGCTCAGGCAAAAACATGAGATGAAGATCAGAGCTGGAGTTATGCAAAAATAAGAAGTAACTTCAGCTTAGTTGGTGACTGAATTTAACTATAAGACATAAAAGGACAAGCAAATAGTTTTAGATGATTGGGGAGGAAGATAAAATTAAATAAATGGATTATATATGTTGTATACTTGTATCAAAATATCTCATATACCCCGTAAATATGTATACCTAGTATGTGTTCACAAAAATTAAAAATAACTTTAAAAAATGAAATAAAGAACCATGCCTACAGCTCTATAAAAATAATGAACCATTAGAATAAGAGTCCAAGTTTTCATAAATAAATAGAATTTAAATATCTGTCCCCTTTTTTAGGACAAAAAGGACAGCATCCTTTAAATTATTTGACTATTTAGAAAAGATTAAAAATAATGTCAAATTGTCATTGATATTTGATTTTTACTTCTATTAGAGTTTTACCTTTTAGACAACCAAAGAAATGTATTTGACAGCACTTTGCAAAATGCATAAAAATGTACAATTTTGTCACTGAAGCATTATCATTTACATCATTATAAAGATGCTAACTATGTTCAAAAATATTTACCATGCTTTGAAAGCTCTGTCTCCAAATTTTTGGAGACTGGCACACTTGAGTCTCTGTTTGGCAGACGAAGCCTTCCCTTCATCCCGAAGTTCATCAAGCTACAAAAAGGAATAATTTGGTGAAAATTAGAAGACAAATTCTACATAAAACACCCCTCCATAAGCTCAGATGAAACTGACAAATTAAATTTTGAAGACATAATTTATGCCTAAATTCCCAAGTACTCCTTTCGGTGAATAACGATTTTGCTCTGTAAGAAAAGGAAAGATCATTGAATCATTCTGGTCATAGCGGAATTCCCTACGCAGTTAGAAACCAACTGGAAACATTGTCAGGGAAAAGAGTCTTAAAAGTGGGAGAAAAGTCAGAGAAAGAGTACACTAATATCCCAGGGACTGCAATTTTGCTAATTTTTAAATTTTGTGTATAATTCATTTCTGTCTCTCCTCCACCAACATCAGTAAACTCCTCAGAAAAGAAAATAAAGCATTCCATAATATATATTTATGGAATGAATGCATGAACTCAGGGCTCTAGATGCAGTAAAAGTCTCTACTTTGAATTCCCTCCCTAATAAAAATGATCATGAAAAGACAAACAAGAACTGTGGCCACTTGCTGTGCAATTTGACAAATAAGTTTCAGTATTTCACTATAGTGATCACTGCCATCAAAAGTGGTGAAATGTTTAAACATATGCACAGTGACTACTTCTGTCATATCATCACTGGCAAATCTTAAAAGAAGAAATGAGAGTGTAGGCTTTCAAAGATGAAAGATTTTCAAGAGAGATAAGAGGAAGGCTTTTTTGGCCATGTCGGGAAGTTTATATCAGACACTCAGTTTCCCGAAATCTAGCCACAAAATGGACAAAATCAGGTTGGATTATGAACTCCTTTTTTCTCTTCTTTCACACAATACCTTTGGCAAGAGGCAGGCAGCTTTATCAGCAGCTTGGCAACATTCTGTAAAAGCAGCTTTATACCTTGCAGCAAAGAAAAGGAGTTCTGGGGCATAAAAGTAAGGATGTCTTCTGGCAACTTCATATAAGTATCTAAATTTTGAAAAAGAAAAACAGTCACTTTTCTATTGCAGACAGTATTACAGAAATAATTGTAATTGACATTCTCCCCAGAACCTCCAAAATCCAAATATATCTAATTAACCAGTTAAGCTCAATTTGCACATGATGGTCTTGTCTTTGACATTCTTTAAGTCTGTGGAAAAAAGGGTTAAGTTTGTGTGTGCGTGTGTGTGTGTGCACCTAAATGGTTAAATTTTGGCAATATAATGTTGCTGACTAAAATGAAATCAATTATGACAACTATATATACATATCTTCATAATATATTAAATATGTCGATCTTAAATTTTTCAGAAAGATTGTATCCTGTTTTGATAAACTTCAAAATATCTTTGATCATATTTTTTGCTGTGTAGAATTTTGGGGTATCAAATACTACTTACCCAAAAAATCATCATAACAAAACTTCCAAGTCTTAATGTTGAAAATATTTTTGTTATGGTAATTTTTATAGAGTGTTGGCCTATGGAGTTGCTCCATGCTTTTTAATTTTGAAGTATAAACATCCGATTACTTACTTTTTCAAAAATGTCGCTTCATTGTCATGAAAGGCAGTGCACATCACATCAACCTCTGGTCTCACCAATGGGGGGAGGTTTGGATTGTCATCTTTGTGTTGCAGGAAGCATTCATTTCTCTCAGGTTCTTGTTTTGCACAGCAGTCAGCCATTTCACCATAGGTTTCACGAAGAGTTGCGACTGTGCATAATTTGTCTCCAAACAGAGTATGCTAAATGGAAGAAAGCAGGTTTCAGTTGCTGGACAATCTTTTTTCTTTATAGCCAAAGAACAGTAGAAAGGATTTAATATACTGGTTAAGCTTGGTGAGCAAATTATTTAAAAATCCACTTCTCCTCCCAACCCAGGTTTAGAGTTTCCGATGATTTAACCATCTCTATATAATTTTCATAAGAATTAACTGTCACACTATAACTATGGTGAATAAAACAGGGCAAAAAGACAGTCAATAGCTTTAAGGAAAGTTATATCACTCCTATTTCAAAACCTAAAACTAAAGGGTAAGAGCAATCATTGTAACAGAAATCAAGGGAAAATAAGCTTCTAAGCAGCATGTGAATTCACCTAGGGCAGAAAAACATTCAGATAGTTTCTCATTTCATCTGCCCCCTTTCTAGAGGGCCATTTTTTAGTATATGCTGTTGAAAACTGAGGAGTAACACAATCTATCATATATTAAGTGACTATTAAGATGTAGACATTTCTCTTCTAGAAATGTTATCTAAAATCACTTTCCAATAAATGAGTCCTTTCCTTATCTCTAATTTTTATTATGAAAGTAACTGTAACCCCAGGGAAAATATACTACTCTAGACAGAATTTATCAATTTTTTTATGTATCTTTAAGAATTCTTATGTAGCGCCATAGTATTGTGTAAAGTTAAAGTCCTGACTCTGCTATGAGGGAGAGGTACATAATAAGAAGGGGAAAGGCTCCAGTGATAAAAACTCACCCTGCCCACAAGAATTATATATAGATTGAGTGGTAAGAGAAAGATAAACCTGTTCTTGTTTTGAAGATTGATCTGGAAATACTAAAAATTTAAAGTTCTTCAACATGACTAAGTATTCTGCTTTTTTATTATATGTAAAAATACAAAGATATCTAAAATGAGGAATATATAGCTGTATTATTATTCCACCCAGGTAACAAAATTAGCATAGAAATCAGTTGGTGTTTTCTGATGATAAAAACTATGCTATCATCTCTAACAGATAGTAGCTCTCCTGTGTTCATTGCCACAGTATTCATAATAGTCAAGATGTAGAAAACCAACCTAAATGTCCATCAACACATTACTAGATAAAGAAAATGTGGTACACACATGCACTGGAATATTATTTAGTCTTGAAAAGAAGGAAATTCTGCAATAGGCAACAACATGGTTGGACTTTGAATGCATTATGCTAAGGGAAATAAGTCAGTCACAAAAAGATAAACAGTACATGACATCACTTATATGAGGTAGCTAAAATAGTCAAACTTATAGAATCAAAGAGTATAATTATGGTTTCCAGTGGCTGGGGGAGGAGAAAATGAGGGGTTACTTATCAATGCACACAAAGTTTTAATAAAGTAAGATGAGGAAGCTGTACAACAGTGTACCCATAGTTAACAATAACAGATGGTACACTTAAAAATATAAGGGGGTAGATCTCACATTAAGGGTTCTTACCATAATAAAATAAGATAAATAAATAAATAATACATGCTATCATATCCCTATTAGCCTCTACAAAAGGAAACCAAACCCCAAATTTTAAAAAGAGGTGTTTACAAATGACAAATTGCCACTTAAATACACCATGACTGTTGTGTTTGGCCTCAATAAAGAAATGATTTTAAAACTGTGGGCATAGCTAAAGCATCTCTATCCCAAAAGAAACAACGGCTTTTCAGTCTATGAGCAACTTTTGAGTGTTTCTTACAAATCGGGACGTTTAATAATCATTGAGAAAACTAAAAAAAAAAAAAAAAAAACAACAAATTCCTTTGAAATGCTTGGGATTACTTCAAACAGCAGGAAGAATCTCCAAAATTAGAATGTACTTACAAGTGATTTGTCACAATTTTCAGCTGACTCATCAGCAACACATGTTTTTGCAAATTCAGTTACTTCATTCACTAATTTTACATGCTCTTCAAATGGACACTGCTGAAGATACTGAGAAAAAGCAACCAGCACCCTGAAACAAAGGATGTAGAAAAATGTAGTATAATAAAACTTTAATATGTAACAGGTTGCTAAGCTACAGAACAAATCAAATGGACACTGCTGAAAATACTGAGCAAAGGCAACCAGCACCCTGAAACAAAGGATGTAGAAAAATGTAGTATAATAAAACTTTAATATGTAACAGATTGCTATGCTGGAGAACAAATCATGTATGGGTATACGTTCTATCTTTTATACATCTTCTTCACCATTATCCAGAAAGCCTATTCATATCAAGTATGATCTGAGGCCTAGATAGGCATGTGTGGCTTCCTAGGCAAAGAGGATAGTAGTTCCCTGATGTTTATATGCATGCGTGTGTCAGTAGATGCACACACATAGATCAAGCAAGCAAATTGTATGCTAAATAGATCTAATTGTCAAGACTAGGCATTTTAAAAATCCTTAGAATTACTTAAAACTAAAACAAATCCCACACTTTTCCTTTTGTGAGACAAGGTCTCACTCTGTCACCCAGGCTGGAGTGCAGTGGCACAATCGTGGCTCACTGTAGCTGTGACCCCTCAGGTCCCAGCGATCCTTCTACCTCAGCCTCCTAGGTAGCTAGGATTACAGGCATGTGCCACCATGCCTGGCTAATTTTTGTTTTCAGAGACTTGCCCGGGCTGGTCTTGAACTCCTGGGCTCAAACAATCCTCCTGCATCAGCCTTCCAAAGTGCTGGGATTACAGGTGTGAACCACCGCACCTGATCCCCACACATCTCTTTAATTAGCCTGTAGGATTAGGTAGGCTTTTAAAAAATAAACTATTTTCTCATTTTTTACTAGATTAAAAAATATTTAAATATTCCCAACTCAGCACAGGAGTGTTTGCTATGTAAAGAAGATTTAGTGGGTAAGCCACCAAAGGAAACCTACATTAAAGTCCTTTCCACCAAGCAAGTTCCAGAGCTGTACTGTCCAATACAGTAGCCATTAGCCACATGTCACTATATACATTCAAATTAACTACAATTAAATACAATTTAAGTTTTTGTTTCTCAGTTGCACTTGTCATATTTGAAGTACTCAATAGCCGTGTGACCAGTGACTACCTTATTGGATTGTCCAGATACAGAATATCTTCCTCAATGCAGAAAACTCTACTAGACAGCACTGTTTTAGAATCTGAACCCTGATGACAAGGAAATAGAAGCATTTTAGAATAATAAACAACACTGTTAGAAACATTAAATTTGATTCATCGGTATTTTAACTTACAAGCCTTTGAAATGTTCTTCTCCCAAATCTTTAAACCGATGGGCAACCTCACTCTTGTCTGGGCAAGGGGAGAAAAAAAATTGTTAAATACTGAAGAAAACAAGAAGTAATAATGTTACTTTTTATATTTCTTTCCATTTGACTTAGATTATGCATTTGTTTCAAAATATTGGGCTCTGATTCCTACAGAAAAAGTCAGGATAATGGTGAATTATTTCTTCTGCCTTTAAACAGAAGAATAATTCAATGACCAAGAATACTATTTTTAAAATTATTAGATATTTATAGCTTTATATTCAAACTTAGGTAATATCTAATACTCTTTTAGTGTATATGAACAGCAACTGAGAAGACAGATTAAAATGAAAGTAAATATAAATACAAGTTCTATTTATGAGATCAACAGCACAGGTTTTGTGATTTTTAAATAAAGCATAGTGCAATGGATAGGTCTTTGGGATAGTTATGCATTCAATCTTCAACTCTGTTCTGCGAAGTTTAAGTCACTCTAAGTTACTTTGCACTTTCCTTAGTGTGCAAAAGAAAATTACAGCCACTAAACAATTCTGACCTTTTATTTTAACTAGGATGTTTGAATTTTATTAATAAGATAAGCTTGTAAGACTTCACAAATACAAAATACTATCCCATTTTAGAAATAAATGACAAAATAATTCTTTAAAGATGCAGAGTTTACTAAAACTTTATTTTACTAGGAAAATAGAATAAAAGTTGAACAATAGAAAAATGGATTTCTTACGTGCATCTCGACGAAACACACCCCTGGAATAAGCCGAGCTAAAGAGAGAGAGAAGGGAAATAAAGGTTACCCACTTCATTGTGCCAAAGGCTTGTGGGATTGACAGAAGAGAAAAGCTAGGACAAACGGAGGGAAATTAGCACTAATATACTTCTTCAACCAATAATTGTAGATTATTAACTAGACTCATCTTTGTATTTCATTGGCTCCCAACAGATTACAAAATTCATAATATTCTTGCCAAAAAATTGTTTGACTAAATCCCTTGTGTATATTTACCATCTGGAACTGTTTTCTCCACAAGACCTTGTCAATGTATTAAAGTTGTGTAAAACATCTTATCAAATTTTACATAAGAGTTTAAATGATTTGTATCTTTTATTCATTACCATGGTCTTTAACTGTAATTTCCCATTTGAACGTTTTAGTTCTCGGTGTTTGCAATTTAGTTCTCAATGTTTAGTAATTCGTAACCAAACTAAATACTTTGCTTAGAAATAAGACATACTGAAAGAGTTAAGTCCCAAATTGCATCTATTGCTAATTCCAAGTGTGCTTTTATCTATAATGAAAAATTTACACACGAGTGCTCATGCATGCACACACACCTATACATACATACATATTTTAGGGCTTCTGTGTCTTTTTTACTATTCTGAAGCCATTCTGTCTGAAAAAGCTGATGTTGCCTCAGATACAAACTAAGAAAAAGACATAGCAACAATAACAAGTAAGATAGGACTTAGAAATTCCATGTTCCCATTCCTGCTGTGGCCCACATGTGATTCAGGCCCTGAGATAGGCTATTTAGATTCAGTGTGGGTATATCACATGGGATCTTCAGTTAAGGAGAGATGGAGAGGAAAATGGACCCAAATGAGATGACAATCATCTTTGCCATAATATACAATGGGACAGGCTGACCCCAAATTCCCTGTAGGTTATGGGAATCCTTGACCTTCACCAGGCATAGGATTCTTTCCGTCCCTGTTTCATATTTAATTCTCTCTTTCAGTAAGTAGAAAAATCACATGTTCTTTTATGTTGTTTTACATTTCAAAATAAATTTAATATTATGTATAAAAACAAAGCAAGGGAAGAATAATTTTTTCAATGTTTCATAAATCTTCCTTCCCTACCCAAGGTTCTTATCTCTACCTTGGAAAAGCTATCCTACCTCTGCCCTTTCGCTCAAAATATGAAGAACTACTGAGCTCAACAAGTAGGAAAAACAACCTTCTCTGACACTACATAATAATAATTAGTACTAAGCCAGTTATTTTACTTAAATAACCAAGTCAGTCAAAACCAGCAGTCAAATTTCTCCATGGCACATAGAGGCACAGAGACTAACAAAGTATTATTTATTCTACTCAGTCTTATAATGAAAGAAAATTTTTTCTATTCAGTCTTACAATGAAAGAAATTATTTTCTATAATCTTATGTCATTTTATTTCTTCTTCAGAAATGGGTACTAATTAAATAATAAAGCACAGAAGAGGAAAAAATCAAAGCTAGATGGATGATAGATAGATACATAGATAGATAGGAAGATATTTTTTAATGACTCAAGGGACTCCTGAAAGGAAATACCAGACTTGTCTTTCTGACTACAGATGAACAGACATAAAACAAGTGTGCCTGTGGAATTATTTCCATTGAAGAAAAACAAGCATTTTTTTTCTAAAGCCAGAAAAACCTACATCTGAAAAGAAAAAAGAAACTATTCTGTCTTTCTAAATTAAGAAAATAATTATTTCTTGGATAAATTATGTCAACTTTAACTTCCTAGAAATGGTAGGCATTATTTATTAGAAGTCAGTAACCAATCCTAGGTTTTTCCTTATAGAAGTCACTGGGAAAGGCCTACCCAAACATAAAATCCTTACTGTTGAATATAATTGCTACTAATTGACAAATTCGGGCCTTTGTCACTCACGCATATACTTTGTACATACTTTTTCATTTAACAAATGAAAAGAATAATATTAGTCCATCTAGTTTCACTGCAATATTTTATTGTAATATATTGTTACATACAAAGAAACCTAAAAAAATCTCAAATTCATCATGACTGAATAGAAGCTTGAATTGATTTTCCTATATCTAATGGAGAACCCCAGCTTTAAAACAAAATTGATGAAAACTAAAAGAATCTTTTCTTACAGTACGAATAAGGTATACGTGCATCCTACTAAAAGATTAATAGATAGTATAGAAATTAAAATATTTAATTCTCAATGATATCTGCATATCTGCATACTTAACATTAATGTTTCTTACTAAGAAATACTTGAACAATTATACCTTCTGGATTTGCAAAGTAAAAATTTCTGCATTTTTCTCTGAAAACCTCTGGCATTAATTCTATATGAACATTCTATACTGAGAGAAATAAACCTACATAATTGTTAGTTATTTCTAAATCTCCTGTTCTTCAAACTTTGAAACTCTGTTTAGTCAGTCATCAATGGGCTCTGGCATGAGGGTAAATGCAAATATTTAGAGTAAGAGTTATAAATATGGTTTAGAGATTCTCTTTACTCGGTAAACAGAAAAATAGCCCCAACAATTTTTAAATGTTTTCTCATCTTTGTGGGAGAAGTTTAAAAATAGAGAGTAGTTAAGAAAAGTATTTTCTTTAGAAAGAAAAATAGTGCACTGATCATTCAGAAAAGAAAAAAAAAAACACCTCAATTGAAATGTATATATACCTGGGATTTAAACCTAAGCCTTTAACCCTTTTGTTCTTTGTTTTGCATTCACTTTGATGGGATGGAAAAGGCACAGGTTTTAGGTAGATGAAATATCTCTGAACCAGTCTTCCATTTTCTGGCCACTCTGTCACTTTAAATCTGCACCCTTCTGCTACCCTCAGGGCTCCCGAAGCTTCTCACTGAGTCATTCACACCAGGTTTGCCCTCCATCTAGCAATTCGTTTAGTCCAGCTTTTATGCCATCTCTCACTCTGATAGGTTATACTTCTGAGTCTCCTTCTCTTAAAGATAAAGGGAAACATATTCATGGAAATGTAACAATATCTAATAATATCCTCAATATTTTATCAGAGACTTTATATAAACAACCACTTTACCCAAAGTCATTCCAAAATACAGGAAATTTGGATTCATTTGGAGAGAAAATTGGGGACAGGAAAATCTTACCATTTTTCTACTATAAAATAAACATGTGCAGATCTTTCCTATCATGAAGAGCTTGCATTGCTTTCTACAAAATACGGAGGAGTGGAAAAGTGAAAGACTGTTAAGCATCAAACTAACCAATTGAAACATAATCAGTAATTTAACTTCTTATTCGCTTATGGAGATACATTTTCCCCCAAAAAAGTTAGAACAAAAGTGTATAAACTTATATAGGTATTTATAATGCTAATAAAAGTGTATACACTTATGTAGATATTCTAATGCAAATAAAAAATTGGAATGTAATCCAAGCAATTGCTCCCTCATTTCCCTCCATAATCCATCCCCCCCAGATATTCACTTGAATTAGTGAGAAATATGGAATTGGCTGAAAATTTCATAGGGAATGAGGAGAAAAAAGGGTTAACATCATAAAAACCACCCCAGGTCACCATCTTTGGCTTGTCCAACCTTTTAAGTCCCTCTGCCCCCAAATCTCACATGATGAAAGAATCCCTCTCCTTGACTTTCCTCATGTTACACTGGGCCTCTTGAATTTATATACATTAGAATTTCCTAACCTTTTCCTTTACATTTCTCAGTTCTTCTCTGTGTGGTTTAATTCAGCTCAGTGTCTGTTTCTAGCTGCAGAATTGGACATGCACATCTGCATATTTCTCTATGCCATATGGGTCAAGTTGGACTAAATCATCTTTAAGGATCCTTCCACTTTGAACATTCTGCAATTCCATGTTTTCAATGTGACAGCCTTATCACATGAGAAAAGGACCTGAGTGGTAGGAAAGAATATATCAAGTTAGGCAATTAGGATTCAAGTTTGAGAGCCTGTTCATTCCTAAGCCTCACAATTACTCCTCAAGTATTATGCTCTAGCTAGTTCAGCTTAATATCTTTAAAGAATAAAAAGTTCATTTAAACTTATTTAAACTATATTAATGAGATTTTCTCATATCTTTTTATCAAGTTTTTCAAACGCAAGAAAAATATAGCTAATGTCTGCAATCCATGTTTATCCATTCTTAATAAATTAACAACTAATAGAATCTATAAACATATAAATTGAAATTAATATAATCCTGTCTCATAAGGATAGCCACAGATGGAAATCAAACAGAAATGAGTGCACTTTGAGTCTATTCATATTCTATATTTTTTTCTTTTTTTTCTTTTTTTTTTCTTTTTTATTTTTTTATTATACTTTAAGTTCTAGGGTACATGTGCATAACGTGTAGGTTTGTTACATATGTATACTTGTGCCATGTTGGTGTGCTGCACCCATCAACTCGTCAGCACCCATCAATTCATCATTTATATCAGGTATAACTCCCAATGCAATCCCTCCCCCCTCCCCCCTCCCCATGATAGGCCCCGATGTGTGATGTTCCCCTTCCCGAGTCCAAGTGATGTCATTGTTCAGTTCCCACCTATGAGTGAGAACATGCGGTGTTTGGTTTTCTCTTCTTGTGATAGTTTGCTAAGAATGATGGTTTCCAGCTGCATCCATGTCCCTACAAAGGATGCAAACTCTTCCTTTTTTATGGCTGCATAGTATTCCATGGTGTATATGTGCCACATTTTCTTATTTTAAACATGAAATTCAAGAAACTTGTTACTTAAAAGAAGTTTAATTTAAAGTTACAAAATTGAACTTTATAAACCTTCTGTAAAACAACTAAGATTGTATAGCTAAAAGTCTCATGTTGAAATTTTAGTGGATAGAGTTTAGAATGTTTTTATTAAAAGGTATTTTTTCTCCTTGATGTCTTCTATAGCTTTAGACTTTGTGAGAGGTTTTGTAATCTTTTAGTGCCAGTTCTTAGCTAAAACTTTCTCAACCCGTAACCCAGCTGAAGCTTGGAATTTAAGCCTTGAAATTCTCATGAGTTTTCCAAGTAGCTATGTGTGCACCAACATCAATAAATGAATGACTTCATCCAAAAAAAGTAAAGTTTTAAGAAATATATCACATAAATAATTGGCAGATGTTCACTTTTTCTCTAGAGAGAAATTCATCTCTAGCCTAATTATAATAAACTACATGATGTAAATGCTTTCAAAATAATTGTAAAATTTTTTGGGGTATATAAGCATTGAATTGTTCAGTATTTGTTTTTCATTATGTAGATATTGAAAAGAATAAAAATGTTTTGTTAGAATAATACTTTTCAAATTTGGTTTGCTAAAATAATTCACTTAACAATAATATATTGCAACAAAAATTTGCATTTAAATAAAATAAAGAACTAATTTTAGTAACATATGATGTTGACAATGGCACTCTTTTTCCAAAATGCTTCTGATTTACAGTAGTGACATATCCTATGTATTTAACAGCAATAAATTAAGTTACTAGATAAAATACAGGTAAGTATTACTTTGATTCAATTTTAATTTTTAAATTTATACTGTTTATTTTTTCAGTTATTGATGTATTAGAACAAATGGCTGTGTTTAAAGCATTTAATGTCTTGAAAGCAAATGGCTGTGTTGATGAGTCCAAAGTTATATCTGCAGTTACATGGAAAATTGACAAAAAATGCACATCAGGAGTGATGACATCTAAAAGCAAATATTGGCCAGCATCAACAAACATGCTAATTATTTAACAACAGCATTCTTGTTGACAGGGCACGATCTATAAGACAATGTTTCATACTTATTTTAAGGAGCTGATTTCAAGGAGCTCACAATGTAACAAGGGAGACAGGAAAATAAGATAATGATAGTGACACATTATAAATTACTATGCATGTAGAATACAAGGTACTCCTGGGATAATAAAGAAGCAGTGGAGGAGAAGCTCTAAATCCAAGGACAATCTCACGTGTAAATTGTGTGGGCTCTAACTTCCTTAGCTACCTATACAATCCAACAGACTTCACATTTCAAATTTGTATTCACTGTGTTTATTTTTGCTTGTGAAGACACCTTTTCCTGGAGAAATGGAATGAATCGGCAGAGGACTGAAGAAAGTAAGGAGGATATGATGATGTGTAATTTCTAAATGTTTGATAAAAGATCAAAGCAAAGAATTAGATCCCAGCTTCAAAGACAATGAAACTTCCTACAGAACTTTAAGAAAGAAAAGAAACGCAGGTTGGCAGGCAGAAAAAAAAAAAGCAGAGTTCGCAATTATCTGGGTTTCCAGGCAAAACTAAGCATGAAAATGATCATTTCTCTCCCCCATTCCACTGCCTTCTGTATACCTCAAACATCTATCTCTTAGGGGTCCCACCTTTCCAACTACCACCCAGCCTCTAAGTTCCATGTCCCTTTCTTAACCTGTTGGCAAACTCGGGTAGGTCTTAAAGATTAAAAATCTTACTAAGCTAATTCCACAAAATCTCACAAACCTCTTATCTCAACCCCATGCTCTTATTTCCTCCCATTTCCTCCATTTCCTCCCCCGTACCTAACCTTTCTAGAATGGAGGCATTTTATTGTAGAAGGGACTGCCGTCATGCCAGTTAATTCCTAATGGATGGAATTTCAAACGGGTGACAAAGTGGATAAAGAACCTGAAACAGTGGTTCCACAGTTCTTCGAATCTCACCATGGGAGTCCTATCCCACTAGAACAAAAGGTTAACTGACCCTTGTAAATAACTGTTAGGGTCTGAACTTTGGTGCTTGAACTTTGGAATCTCTGTTTGGCTGTTCAGAAAGCTTTTTTCCTTTTCTGTTTGGATCATTGAGGTTTTTAGATTAATGTTTGCATACAAAATAAATGCTATAATTTATATCCTACATCCCCAAAATAATAAGTTTCTTGAAAGCACTAACTATGGCTTATCCTCACTATATCTAACACTAGATCCAGCTCATGCCTTGGATACAGAAGCCATTCGAAACTTTCATTGACTGTCAATTTAATTTGTCAGATCAAGAGTCAACTGTACCCATATGGTAAATGGCCATGAGCAACTTGATACCATGCATCCTCTACATTTGTCTTTTCTCATTAGAATGCAATCCAGATACCATGAAGGTAAACAGGCTAGCAGAAGCTGCCTTACATCAATCCTGACCAACCAAAGAGGTTAAAAATATTCTAGTCACTAGCCAAAACAGGGTCTATTTAGATAGCCCAAAGATATACCCTATTGGCCCAGCAGCCACACCACATTCATTGCCCAGAATGTTACTCAATACTTACAATGTGCTGTTATGGCTGGCTCTTCTTTGGCCTCCCCACTCAAATCCAAGTCCCAACCCAGTACTAATTCCCATTGATATTATTTTGTATTTGGTTTAGGTGAGTAGATAAGGGGGATGCTAAAGGAGTTTAGATATGAAAATCTTTCCAGTGACTCAACAACTCTGTGAAGCAATGTTTTTTGTTGTAGAGAAACTTGCTCATGGCCACTTACTACATTGGTGCAGTTACTTCTTGACCGGCCAAATTAAACTAACAGTCATAAGTCTGTCCATTCAAGGGTTATTCTTTTGTTCAATCTCACTGTACCTTAAAACTGTTCATATTCCTAGAAAACATCAAATATGAAATGTACCTACAAGCATTGGGGGGAGAATATTGGGGACACTGCTTTACTCACTAGGAAAAATCCAGTGTAGTTAAATATTAACACAGGTACCTTTATTTTTAAACTAAAACATACATTTTATAGTAAAAAAAATAGTCAGTGATAATATTTCATGCTATTCCTAATATTCTTTGTCATCTACATCCTTGGGTATATGTAACTAATTTATCCATGCGTTAGAAACTGTTCTGTTTGTAGTTATGATCATCTAGGAAAAACCTCTATACCCTGTGAACTCAAGCTTATTTCCTAATGCCATATGGCACAACTCCAAAATCTGGATTAGCCTTGACCTTTCTTCTATAAGGGCCTCATTGCCAAAATTTCTACAACACACCTACTATAGAAAGTTCCTAATTTTCAACTATCTTTAGAACAACTTTCAAACAGGGTCATGAAATAAATTTAGGATGTCATGGCCAGTATTGTTTAGTAAAATAAAATTAATAGAATAGAATTGATCAGGATAAATTGCCTATAGTGGGATTAGTACCAATTTATGAAAGTTTTGTTATACAGGTGTATATCAGGTCATCATGTAAAATCTGCGTTTTACTCAAGTCACTGTCAAAAAAACTTGGAAATCCATTCCTCCTCATGAAACCCACTTGACATCACCTCGGTATGTAAGTGTGCTCTTAGTCAATTGGCCATTTTCCCTCCACAACCCCCATCTAATTTTTTTCAAAAATTTACCCATTTGGCTTATGATACCGTAAGTTTTCATGCCACACCATTTGACAGCTTCAGAGTACCTTTAATAGTTTCTTCTCCTTAACTTAAAATATCCAATATGTCCCTAAACAGTTTTGATCTATCTATTAGTTAAATTGTTTTGATCCATTTTCATATTTATTCTTATTCACCAGGGCACTGACACCAGTTTGGTTCGGGCTCTCACCAAATCACACCTGAGTTATTACAATAAACTCTGAATTAATGATCATATTTCTACTCCCTATCTACTCTGATGAATACTAAAACTTTCCTCTCTTTACAATGTTTTATTTGTTCCCCATAACATTTTAAATAAATGCCAAGCTTCTTGCTTTGGTATTCAAAATGTTCTGTAATCTAGCTGGACAAGGTGGCTCAGACCTGTAATCCCAACACTGTGGAAGGCCAAACTGGGAGGACTGCTTGAGCCCAGGAGATTGATACTAGCCTGGACAACAAAGTGAGATCCTATCTGTACACACACACACACACACACACACACACAAATTAAATTGCTCAGGTGTGGTGGTGCACCCCTGTAGTCTCAGCTGCTCAGAAGACTGAGGTGGGAGATTGCTTGAGCCAGGAGTTCAAGTCTGTGGTGAGCTATAATCATGCCACTGCACTCCAGCCTGGGCAACAAAGCAAGGCCCTGTCTCCAAATTAAAAAAAAAAAAAAAATGTAACATACTCTGTAATCTGATTCCACTAGTTTATAATGTCCCTGAAAGCAGAAGCTCACAGCAATATCCCCAGTGGCTAGCAGATGACTGGCATGTGTGTATTCAATGTCTGTTAAATAGGTGAGGAGACAAATGAACAAATATGTGAAGAAATGATCTCCATAATATAATCTGTTATTCTCTTTCATGAATAAATTTTTCCATTGACTCAGTAATATTCCCTGTAACATATTTTGCAAGCCTACAAGGTATTAAATGCCATAGTAGATGAGAAGATGTGCAAGGTGCTATTAGGTCATCTTCCTTTTACCCAGGGGGTCATGTTCATTTTCAGACGCAAATCTCTGCTTATCGGACTTTATCCCACCATGATGATTTCCCCTGCTTTGTATCTATCTAAATCTTCCCATCTCCAGAGCACACCTCCAGACCTTCTCTTTTCCCAGGCTTACATTCTTCTCACTGTCTTCTGATGATCTCTATTACTTTGTTTTCATTCTTAGTTATATCTCTTGAATTTATAAGATTTTATTAAATTGTAATCATTTTATAAGAGTAAACATTTGCCCTGTTCACTGTATTCTTCACAAAATCTCAGTTCAGTACTAGACAGTAGATAGTAATTAAACCTATGAATTAAATTCAGTGAGTAAAAACTTTCCAAGTGATTGTATTATGAAAAAACAAAGAAAGATTGCTATATCCCCATTTCTAGCAAATTTAAGATTCACATAAGTAATCACATACATTCCTAGCATGTAGCAAGTGCTCTATAAATATTTGTTGATTGAATGAATGAATGAATGAATAAATAAATGAACAAATAAGCCATTTCCAATCTGATGTCCATCAACTCCTTGATATCCATGAAAGTATAATAAAAGTCCAAGAGTTTATTGCCAATAGTAATTGAAAATAACAATAATAGAAATTTTGCATTTATTCATTATAAAGCTGCAAACACTAAAATCTCAAGTGTATTTATTTTGGATTAGAACTATATTAACTCTACTGACCCACTGAGTGTGTGAGGGGAAAGAGGACAGCAGGGGACGCTCTGTTTGTTTAACAAGCACTTATAAAATGCCTTCAAACATGCCAGTCCCTGTTCTCAGCAGTGCTTTACCAGCAGTAGCATATTTGCTCTTCTGGAAATCTTACTAGAATAGCATTATCATTATTGCATTTTACAATTGAGGAAACTGAGGTTAACATAAAGTAGCTAAGATTAAGTAAGTTGCCCAAGGTCAACAGCTAGTGAACAAAACAGCAAAGAGGCGTTCAAGATACATATATGCTATGATGCCTTTCAAAAAATTAGGACAACTATTCTCTGATAGTCCCTCAAAACTATTATTATGTTGACAAAGCTACATTCATTGTTATTGGCAATAGAAAATTTGGGGGAAGAGGGAGATCGAATTGCAACCTGAGATGAGGGTGTACCCTTTTTGTCTTGTGCTTTATTATTTGTTTATCTTAAATAGGCTTTCTAAGTGTCACAAAGGCCTTGCTTTGTACCTTTCCTGTAACCCACAGCAGTAAAACAGATCATTAGTCCATGGGGCAGTACATGCCGAAGAAGAAAACAGATACTGGCAACCATGTTGGGAATGAGAAACATCCATGACTATTTCTAATTTCAGAGTCTCACAACAAATCCAAGATGAAATCTACTGCTTCATATTGCTTTATTCTACCATTTCTTTTTTCTTGAGACTGAGTCTTGCTCTTGTCACCCAGTCTGGAGTGCAATGGCACAATCTCAGCTCCCTGCAACCTCTGCCTCCCAGGTTCAAGCGATTCTCCTGCCACCTGAGCAGCTGGGATTACAGGCCCTGCTAATTTTTGGGTTTTTAGTAGAGATGGGGGTTTCACCATGTTGGCCAGGCTGGTCTTGAACTCCTGACCTCAGGTGGTTCACACGCCTCAGCCTCCCAAAGTATTGGGATTACAGGCATGAGCCACCACACCTGGCCTATTCTACAATCTTTTAAATAGCCACACAAAGCTTTATTTTATATTTTAACTGATATTCTTTTTACTTATTACTTTGTCACTGCTAGAAAACATGTAAAAAGAATACTCTTGAAAACTCTTAAAGTCTTTTTAACCTACACCAAGTTCTGATCTTCTGGGAAGATTAGGTTTGAATTTGTTTTTGGTTTAGCTGTACTGATGATTACACTTACGGAATTTGTTTAAAGACAGATGGTTGCTCAGATGCAAAACTGCTGGATTAAGCAGAAACAGAGTGAAGTGGAATGATAAATACAAATGCAAGTCACGTGAAGGCAGCAATCAGAATAAAACAAGGTATTCATGAGAATGAGAGTCCTTCCAGTAATAACTACTTAGAGATTTTCTGGGTGAGATATACAGTCACTTCATAGAACTACTGCTGCACATTTTTGTTTATTTCTTATTTATTCACTGAGCGCACTCAAATGAATATCTAGTGTCTGTTCTACTTCCCACATATTTCTAGTGTCTGAGCTAGGTACCACATGAAATATTATTGTGCATTGATTAAGAGCATTAGTTTGGAATTAGACTTCTCAAGTTTGAATACCAGTTCCACTTCTTACTAGCTGTGTGGGCAAGGTACTTCAACACGCTGTGCCTTGATTTTCTCTCTTGAGAATAAATAATAATCTTAATTTATGGGGTAGCTGTAAGAATTAAATTAGTTAATGCTTATCAAGTATAAACATTGCCTTCCTCGTACTGACACTCAACGAATTTTAACTAGTGTTATCATTAATGCCTTAAGAAAAAGCATGGGGGACCAGCATAGGGTCTTACTTCAAAAGTGTTCAAGTGAAATTGCAATTATAAATATGCATGCAAGGGCACTTAACTAATAAGGCAAAGGTATTTGACTAGCCACGAACTAACATAGAGACTCTACGGTTGTTCACACAGGAAGGAAGAAAGTTCTATGGGTTCAAGTGGTTAGAGATGTGACTTAACTATGTCTTAGAAAATGGGTACAACTTGGACATTTTGCTATCCTTATTATTCAAACCAATCCAGTATTAAGAGAACAGAAAAGAATCTTAGGCCTGGAAAAGTCCTTAGAGATCATTGGTTTCATTCCCTTTGTTTTACAGATTAAAATACAAAGGCCAGTTAACCAAACCATCAGCAAATTTTTTTGATTACTTACCATGTGCCAGTCTCTATTCTAAGTGCTGGGGATTCAACATTGAATAGACTGTACATATTCTTTGACCTGAAGGAGTTTACATTCCAGTGCAGAAGATAGCGAATTAACAAGTAATAAATAAACCTTCCATGTACTGATAAGTTGAAGATGATAACAAAAGCAGGTACTGAGAGTGAGTATGATAGTGAAGGGCTACAACTTTCCTGAAGGTGTCAGAGAAGGGCTGTCTGAGGAAGTAACACTCTCATTGAGATCTGAATGATGGTAATAGCAAACAAAGTGGTCAGCAGTGGTCTGACTATTCTGAAAATGTTTTCATTGTGAATATATTTTGTGAGCAGCACTGTCAGTAATCACTGAAAAATTAGGTGTGAGCTGTAAGAAAGAAAAGACTCAATAATGACTCAGGTTTGACCTAAACAACTGAGAAAATGTTGTCACCATTTACAGAAACAGAAAAGGCCGGGGAATGGGGGGTACATGGAAAGGGGGAAATGGGAGGAAATACACTAGGCTTAAGGAAGGTAGTTACTAGTTCTGTTTGGTCTTGTTAAGTTTGAAATACTTGTTAGACATCCTGGTAGAAATGTGATGTTGCATAATATATAAATCTAGAATTCAAGGGAGGACTTCTGGCAAAGGATAAAAATTTGAAAATAATAGTACAAAGATAGTGTTCAAAGAGATCATCTGATCACCCAGGAGGAAAATGTAGACAGGAAAAAGATGAAAGTTGAGGGCGGAAACTTCCATACTACATTTAGGGGTCTGAGGGTGGAGGAGGGGCCAGAGGAAGCCAGTGAAATGGAGAAGGTGAAAAGTAAGAGGAAAATCAAGAGCATCTGTGATGTACAAGTCTAGAAAAGTAGACTCAGACACCTATGCAATGTAATGTTGCTGGTTAGTAGCAGAGTCAGGACTGTTATTATCATTCTATAACTAACTTATAAGCACTTTAAAGACAGGAGAGGCTATAAATTCCCAGTTATTTTATTTCTTTGTCACCAACAGTACTTAAGAGAGCTAAATATATGGTGAAACATATGGGGCAAACTCACTGCGTTATTATTAATTGGTTATACATATATGAAACAAAATAAAAGCTAAGTTTACCTTGATAGGAAAACTTAATTTGAATTTGTTTTCAGTTTTCAGGCTTCCATTTTCACTTATTTGCAGTCCTACTGAATTCCAAATTAATATTTTTTTCTAATATCACTTGGTTATCCCCATGAACCATTATTGGATAATCACATCACACTCTGATTTAGAGACATAATACCTATCTTGGTGATATATATATTGGTGCCTATGTATCTTGACACTAAGATTTAAGTAATCTGCACAGAGAACAAGATAGATTTCCAGTTGTGTTTGATTTGGACAAAGAGTTAACTCAATGTAAAATCCTGAGATATTACATTGTTTTAAAAACAGTTTTACTGGCTAGGCATATGCAGACACTCCTTACATCTTATACAAAAATTAATTCAAGATGGATTAAAGACTTAAACATAAGACCTAAAACCATAAAATTCCTAGAAGAAAGCCTAGGCAATACCATTCATGACATGGGCATGGGCAAAGACTTCCTGTTTAAAACACCAAAAGCAATGACAACAGAAGCCAAAATTGACAAATGGGATCTAATTAAACTAAAGAGCTTCTGCACAGCAAAACAAACTATCATCAGAATGAACAGGCAACCTACCAAATGGGTGGGAGAAAATTTTTGCAATCTATCTATCTGATGAAGGGCAATATCCAGAATCCACAAGGAACTTAAACAAATTTACAAGAAAAAATAAACAACCCCATCAAAAAGTGGGAAAGAATATGAACAGACACTTCTCAAAAGAAGACATTATGCAGCCAACAAACATATTGAAAAGTTCATTATCAGTGGTCATTAGAGAAATGCAAATCAAAACCACAATGAGATACCATCTCATGTCAGTTAGAATGGCCATCATTAAAAAGTCAGGAAACTGACTTTTTAACTGACTCTCCAGATGCTGGAGAGGATGTGGAGAAATAGGAATGCTTTTACACTGTTGGTGGGAGTGTAAATTAGTTCAACGATTGTGGAAGACAGTGTGGCAATTCCTCAAGGATCTCGAACTAGAAATACCATTTGACCCAGCAATCCCATTACTGGGTATATACCCAAAGGATTATAAATTATTCTACTACAAAGACACATGCGCACGTATATTTATTGTGGCACTATTCACTATAGCAAAGGCTTGGAGTCAACCCAAATGTCCATCAATAATAGACTGGATAAAGAAAATGTGGCATATATAGACTATGAAATACTATACAGCCATAAAAAAGGATGACTTCATGTCCTTTAGAGGGACATGGATGAAGCTGGAAACCATCATTGTCAGCAAACTACCACAAGAACAGAAAACCAGGCACTGCATGTTCTCACTCATAAGTGGGAGTTGAACAATGAGAACACATGGACACAGGGAAGGGAACATCATACACCGGGGCCTGTCGAGGAGTTTGTGGCTAGGGGGAGGATAGCATTAGGCGAAATACCTAATGTAGGTGATGGGTTGATGGGTTCAGCAAACCACCACAGCACATGTAAACCTTTGTAACAAACCTGCATGTTCTGCACATGTACCCTGGAACTTAAAGTATAATTTTAAAAAAGAAAAAAACAATTTTAAGCCTTTGTGAAACACAAAACTATTAATATGCACATTAATTCCTTACACGGATTTTGCAAATTAAAAGCAAAGACACACCACAAAAATCTCTAATACAAGATAGGAGACTGTGATAGCTTAATAGAATAACAAGCAAGATGTATTTCCATTCATTCATAGTACTTTCAAAATTTAATATATAGAAGATCCAACACCTTACACTTTAGAATCACCTCTGATCATAGTTCTTTTGCCTAAAAAATATGCCCTGTAGAAATCCTTCAATATATTAAAGAATAAATTCATTTAAATATTTTTAAACTGTAATATCAGCCCATCCACCACTTCGAAGGCCAATGACCTTTATGTTTACACTTTAATCCTTTACCACTGATAATTTGCAAAACTCAGGCAGACAGCAAATACTCCACAACTCTAATCAACAAGGAGTGAACTATGTCCATTGAAAAGTATACTCTGAGCAAATGAATTACAGAAAGTCTACACACACAAAAAAATGACCTTCAAGAACTAGCCTATCTCTGGGAGAAGGAGAAATGCTGAGTCTGTCATTTGTGTATCAACTGGAGATTTCATAGTCAGAGAATCAACAAATGAGTCTCATCATTCTGTAATGCAAGTGACAGTTTACAGCTCTAAAAGCTGCAATGATTAATTAAAATTAAATTAAAAGCTGACAGTGATCTAATTTTGGGAAATACTAAAAATATATTTTATTGTTATATCCCACATATTCTGCTGAGCCCATTTATAACATATCAGTGGAGAGACATTTGTAAGAAACAATATGGTGAAATAAAACTAGGGATTATAATGTCAGTTTTCTACAGTACTTGGGAAAATTACTTTACCTCTTCCAATGTGAAAAAGTCCCTTAAAAATTGCAATCAGTGTCATATTACACACAAACTCAAAAACGATTTCAGGGACAGTGCTTAGAATAGTGCTAGGTTTCTCATTGTGGTTTTGATTTGCATTTCTCTGATGGCAAGTGATGAAGAGCATTTTTTCATGTGTCTGTTGGCTGTATGAATGTCTTCTTTTGAGAAATGTCTGTTCATATCCTTTCCCCACTTTTTGATGGGGTTGTTTGTTTTTT
>NW_012120710.1:4433524-4517877 GCF_000951035.1 Colobus angolensis palliatus | reverse complement strand
AAAGAAAGAAAGAAAGAAAGAAAGAAAGAAAGAAAGAAAGAAAGAAAGAAAGAAAGAAAGAAAGAAAGAAAGAATAGTGCTAGGTTCATAGCAGAAACTTGCATATAAATGTTAAAACAGGTCAGCCACTGGGTCAGCCACTAAACTTGGGGTGAGTTACTTTTCAGTGTCTCAGTTTACACCACAAATGCAGAAGATAATATTTACTATGTATAATTCATAAGTTTTTCTGATATTTAGCAATAAGTGTTTTTCAAAATGAATTAGGGCTCATTGTTAAATAATCCTCATTTATCGTTCAAAAAATAGCATCATAGTAGAAAGCATTTCTCTAAAGATCCTTAAATTCTATTTTAATATAACATAAAAATGCCTTTGATGAATAAAAAAACACAATTAAGTAGAAGAACAAGTTCTAGTATTTGATACTACAGTAAGAAGTTAAAGTGAATAATTTATATTTCAAAACACCTAGAAGAGAAAAATTGTAATATTGCCAACACAAAGAAAAGACAAATGTTTGAGGTGTTAGATATCCCAATTATCCTGATATGATGATTATACATTGTACACACATATTAAAATATTACATGTACCTGAAAAATATGGACAACTAAGACATATTAATGACAAAAAATGTCAATAAAAACTCTCAGGATTGCCTTATTTTATAGGAGTCCCAAAATCTTTGGGGTTGACACTGCCATCACTGTACTCTGGATAGTTATAAAAACACACAAACTGAAACCAACCCAACCTCACAAAGTAAAATAAATATTAATAACTATGTGATGGGGTAACATTTCTTGATCTAATACATTCTCTTTTTTTCTTCAGAAAATGTTAATTTTTGTCATCAACCTGTTGACAGTGTGTGCTACATGCTTTGGAGAAGGGAGGTAAAGCATGAAAAGCATGAACAAAGAGGTTTTTTTTTAATGTTAGTTTCTAAAACCTAAGCTCCTAGAGAAACTGAAAGCATTCTTGACATAAGCAGAGTATTTGGGAGAAATATTTGAGAAAGAGAAAAGGATCTGAGAAGATGCTAGAAATAATCTATCAGGATGGAGAGAAAAAACAGACGTGGAGGAAAGTAGTAAGAATATGATCTCTGAAAACTAACTCAAGATAGATTAAAGATTGAAATGTAAGACCTCTAACTATTAGAATCGTAGAAGAAAACCTAGGAAACACCATTCAGGACATCAGCCTTAGGAAAGAATTTGTGACAAAGTTCTCAAAAGCAATTGCAACAAAAATAAAAATTGACAAATGGGACCTAACTAAACTAAAGAGCTTCTGCTCAGCAAAAGAAACTGTCAACAGAGTAACATAATGCACAGAACGGGACAAAATACTTGCAAACTATGCATCCAACAAAAGTCTAATATCCAAAATCAAGAAGGAACTTAATTTAAGAAGCAAAAAAAGCTGGGCGTGGTGGTTCATGTCTGTAATCCCAGCACTTTGGGAGGCTGAGACATGAGGATCACCTGAGGTCAGGAGTTCGAGACCAGCCTGACCAACATGGAGAAACCCCATCTCTACTAAAAATACAAAAATTAGCTAGGCGTGGTGGTGGGCGCCTGTAACCCCAGCTGTTCAGGAGGCTGAGGCAGGAGAATTGCTTGAACCCGGGAGGTGGAGGTTTGCAGTGAGCCAAAATCATGCCACTGCACTCCAGCCTGGGCTGTGAGACTCCATCTCTAAATAAATAAATAAATAAATAAATAAATAAATAAATAAATCCAGCAAAAAACAAATAACCATTTTAAAAAGCAGGCAAAACATATGAACAGACACTTCTCAAAAGAAAACAAACAAGCAGCCAACAAATATATGAAAAACTGTTCAACATCACTAATCATCAGAAAAATGTAACTCAAACCCACAATAAGACACCATCTCACACCTGTCAAAATGGCTACTAAGAAAATGTCAGAAAATTACAGATGCTGGCGAGGCTGCAGAGTAAATGGAACAACTACACTGTTGGTGCAAATGTACATTAGTTCAACCACTTTGGAAAGCGATTGGAGATTTCTCAGAGAACTAACAGTAGAACTACCAGTCAACCCAGAAATCTCATTACTGGATATATATCCAAAGGAAAATCATTCTACCAAAAAGACACACGCACTTGTATGTTCATTGCAGCTCTGTTCACAATAGCAAAGACATGGAAGCAACCTAGGTGCCTATTAATGGTAGGTTGGATACAGAAAATGTAGAACACCATGAAATACTCTGCAGCCATAAAAAATGAGATCACATCCTTTGCAAAAACATGGCTGGAGCTGGAGGCCAGAGGCTATTATCCTTAGCAAACTTACGCAGGAACAAAAAGCCAATAGTGCATGTTCTCACTTATAAGAGGGAGCTAAATGATAAAAACACATGAACACATAGAGTAGAATAATACATACTGGGAGTTATTGGAGGGTGGAGGTTGGGAGCAACAAGAGGATAAGGAAAAATAACTAATGTGTACTAGGCTTACTACCTGTGTGATAAAATAATCTGTATGACAAATCCCCATGACACAAGTTTGCCTATATAAAAAACCTGTACATATATCAAAATAAAAGTTAAATAAAAAGAAAAAACATATTTTTAAAAAGAAATAGAAAATGTGATACTTATACACTACGGAAAACTACACAGCCATAAAAAAGGATAAAATTATGCATGTCCTTTGAAGCAACATGAACACAGCTGGAGGCCATTATCCTAAGAGAATTAATGCAGAAACAGAAAGTCAAATACCATACATTCTCACTTAGAAGTACATTGGGTATTTGTGAACATAAAAATGGCAACAATAGACACTGGGGATAAAGAAAGAGGGGAGGAAAAGAAGGGAAAGGGGTGAAAACTAACTATTGGGTACTATGCTCACAACCTAAGTGACAAGATCATTCACATCCCATACCTCAGGCAATGTACCCATGTAACAAATCTGCACATACACCCCATGAATCTAAACTAAAAGTTGAAATTATTTTAAAAACAATAATGGTGGTTGAAGAGAAGGGGCTTTTCTGAAAGACTCTTTTTTCTGGAATAGCATAGGAAAGGCAAGGAAAAACAATAGTATCCTCTGAGAGAAAAAGAGAGTCCTTTCTAGGAAAGCCCTCAGGAAAGGGGCAAGACAAGACCCCACAAAGAAAATGACCATGTCTCATGTCTTAAACTGTCCCAACCTTAGGCAAATTCACAAAAATCAGGAGAAGTAACCAAATAATTCAACATCCTTAAGCTAGGTATAGAAGGAATAGAGAGTTTGAACAGCAGTAAAGCGACTGCCCAACAAGATGGAGGGACACCTTGGGGTGAACTGCATAGACAGAGAATAGAGAACCAGATGGGCAATGACTCACATCTCAGCAGAGAACTGTACAGACAAATAGCCAAGGGACCAATGAGCCCTCACCCAATGTCTTGGCATTAGATGAATCAACTCAAGGAAAGCAAGGGGACACCAAACTGTTGACGGTGAATATTTCTCCATTTTACATAGGTTCAAAATGGAAATGAATTTGACTTACAAAAGTTTAAGGAAAGTTTTCAGGAACAAAGAAAGAATGTCACCTCAACAATGTTTTTCAACATTGTTACAAATGTCTGTCTTTGTTTGCAGATGACATAATCATCTGTGTAGAAAATCCACATTTTTCTTGATAGAATCAAGTTAGGAATCACAATCAAAATCCCAGCAAATTATTTTGTTGATATTGACAAACTTATTCTAAAGTTTAAATGGACAGACAAAAGACCTACAATAGTCAACTCTGGGTTGGCTGAACAAAATCAGAGATCTGACACTACCTAACTTCAAGACTTAAATATAATTGACAGTAATCAAGACAACGTGGTATTGACAAAAGACTAAGCAAATAGATCAGCGGAACAGAATAGAAAGCCCAAAAAGAGTCACATACATGCAAATACACAGAAATAGAATTATGATAAGCTGATATTTGACAAAGGAGCAAAAGTAATGCAATGAGTAAAAGATATTTTCAACAAATGGTGCTGGAACAAGTAGACATTCACATAGAAAAAATGACTAGGTACATGTCTTACACCCTTCATAAAAACTAACTCAAAACACTTTGCAGACTTAAATGTAAACACAAAACTATAAACCTCCTATAATATAACATAGGAGAAATTCTAGATGACCTTGGCTTTGGTAATAACTTCTTAGATAGGACAACAAAGGTGTAACATAAATTAAGAGATGATAAGCTGGACTTCATTAAAATTAAAATTTTCTGTTCTGCAAAAGACACTATCAAGAGAATGAAATGAAAAAGTCATAGGCTAAGAGAAAATATTTCCAAAAAACAACTGATAAAGGACTGTTATCCAAAACATACAACACTCTTAAAACTCAACAATAAGAAAGCAAACAACCTGATTAAAATATGGACCAAAGATTTAACAGATACTTCACCAAACAAGACACACAGATAGCAAACAAGAATATGAAAAGACACTCCGCATAATATGACATCAGGGAAATACATATTGAAATGACAAGGAGTTACCACTACACACCTACTGGAATGGCCAGAATCCAGAACACTGACACCAAATGTTGCCAACGATGTGGAGCAATAGGAACTCTCATTCGTTGCTGGTGGACTGCAAAATGTACAGGTACAGCCTGTTCAAAAGACAGTTTGGCAGTTTTTTCCAAAACTAAGCATACTCTTGCCATATGAACCAGCAATCATGCTTTTTGTTATTTACCCAAAGGAGTTGAAAGCTATATTCACACCAAAATCTACACATGTGTATTTATAGCAGCTTTATTCATAATTGCCAAATCCTGGAGGCAAGATTGTCCTTATGTAAGTGAATGGATAAACTATAGTTCATCTAGACAATGAAAAATTATTAATAATAATAAAGAAATGAGTTATCAAATCATAAAAAGACATGGAAGAAACTTAAATGCATAGTACTAAACGTAATGAGCTAGTTTGAAAAGGCTACATATGTGCTATATAATTCCAACTCTGTGACATTCTAGAAAATGGAGACAGCAAAAAAAAATCAGTAGTTGCCAGATGTTAGGAGGGAGGGAGGGATAAAGAGGCAGAGCACAGAGGATTTTTAGGGTAGTGAACCTACTCTGCATGATACTGTAACGGTGATGCATGTCATAAATTGGTCCAAAACATAAAATGCACAATACCAAGAGGGAACCCTAATTAAAGTAAACTACGGACTCTGGGTGATTAGGATGTGTCAAGGCAGGTTCATCAATTGTAACAATTGTAACAAATGTATCACTCTGGTGGAGAGAGTTGATAATGGAGGAGGCTATGTATGTGTAGGGGCTAGGGAATATGGGAAACCCCTGTATCTGCCTCTTAATTTTGCTGTTAACCTACAATGGCTCATGCCTGTAATTCCAGCACTTTGGGAGGCAGAGGCAGGCAGATCACATGACATCAGAAGTTCGAGACCAGCCTGGCCAACATGGTGAAACCCATCTCTATTAAAATACAAAAATTAACCTGGTGTGATAGCACACGCCTATAATTCCAGATACTCAGGAGGCCGAGGCATGAGATTCACTTGAACCTAGGAGGCAGAGGTTGCAGAGAGCCAAGATTGCACCACTGCACTCCAGCCTAGGCAACAGAGTGAGAACCTGTCTCAAAAAATAAAAAAATAGAAAAGAAAAGTTACATTCTTGCATAACTGCTTTACTTACAAAACATACAGTCACACTGTGCATGCATCTTTAAAGATAGATCTTTATCTGTCATCACAGATATGTCATTGAACATAAGAGAGTGACATAAGAGTAAACTCATTGTCTGAGATCAAAAAGAAACTCAGCCGACACCCACATAGCGCTAACAGATAATAAAACCTTAGGAAAAAATACTTTTATAGACATGCTCTCTGTTAATACAACACAACTGTTACCACACATCTTTTATATGTGCTTCCCTCAGTACAGTACATTATGAACATAAATTAAAATCAGGAAGTTTGAATTTTACTTGAGTTTTCTTATCCCATTTGTAGCCTTGAGTACACTGAAGATCGTAGATCTCAGTTTAATTTAGTGGGTCTTTATAATCCAAGGTGGCTCAAATAATCTGGATATTTCATGATCGCAGCTGAATTACGGTGACCAACACTATTAAGCTACATTGAATTTACCTGCCTAATGGGAAACTATTTAAAGTCATGTTAGACACGTAACTCAACTTCTTGGATCTCAATTTTCTCATGTATAAAATGAAGGGACTAGACCACATGATTTATAAGGTGCTTTCCACAATTTTGATTCCTCTGAAACTATTGTCAAGTACTGATTTTTCCCTCCATCTCTAAAACCTAACCAGCTCCTAAGAGTCAAAACTGGGTAACATAAGGTAAGGAAAATGAGCCTTAGTCCCTGAAAGAAACACCTAAATAGCACTTATGATGGAATAGGCCCGCTTCTAGCACTTTACACATATGCATGTATTTAATCGTCACAACCAAGGTAGGTACTATTATTATGCTTATTTAGCAGATGAGGAGCCTGAAGGATCAGGCTAAGTAGTTTAATTTGTTCAAGGGTGCACACCTAGTAAGTAATGAATATGGTCAGGATGCAAACCCAGGCAATTTGGCTTTAAAATTCATGCTCTTAACCACTCTACTCTGCTGCATGCATAAGATTCACAAAGTCCATGTAGTTTATTCATTATGGACAACTAATTATGTTAGACTCATAGAACTCTTCCAGCTTCCCTACACATTAAACAAGAGCATGGGGCAGGGCTGAACAAACATGTTGTTGTCAGAGCTCTATAAACAAATGTGACTCAAGACTCCTGGCATTGCTAATTTAATTGATAATGTCATCAAAAGTAACCTATCTTTGGAAAAAAATGACATTGTAACCCTGAAATTCCGTTCAACATTATAATATTTGCTATTATATCTTGAAAATGGAGGTCCAATGAAGAATTCAGACTTCTTGGCCCGTCTTCTTACTAGACTCTGAATTTTATTTAAATTTTCATCCTGCCTTTTGAAGGCCTTCAATGGATCTAGCTCCCTGCCCTTAATTATAAAACACCTCTCACTCTAGACTGTAGGCTTCTTGTGGTTTGGGACTTTGCCTGTCTTGATTGTCACTCTATCCCAAATGGGTAGAATACTGACCATACAATAAGTATTTTTTAAATGAGTGAGTAGATATTCAACAAGTGTTTGCTGAATTAATAATATAAAAAAAAAATGGCCAGGTACGGTGGTTCATGTCTGTAATCCCAGCACTTTGGGAGGCTGAGGCAGGAGGATAACTTAAACCCAGGAGTTCACGACCAGCTGGGGTAACATGGCAAGAGCCAGTCTCAAAAAAAAAATTAGAAAATTAGCCGAATGTGGTGGTGTGTGTCTGTAGTACCAGCTACTCAAGAGTTTAAGGCAGGAGGATCACTTGAACCCAGGAGATCAAGGCTGCCATGAGTCATGATTATGCCACTACACTCCAGTCTGGGTGACAGAGCAAGACCCTGTCTCAAGCAATAATAATAATAATAATATAAAATATAAAATATATAAAATTCATTTTTAGACAAGTAGTCAATTTTCTTCTGCTTTGTCTTCCTAAATCAAAATAAATATACTTAATAAAGAGAAATGTTACCCCTATTATTTTATTGGTCATTTTGCTGCCTTCAGAATCAAATTATTAGATCCTCTACATGACAAATCACTACCTGAATTATCTGAAACAAACTGATATTAGATTGAATTTTATTCTGTTCGATATTATCTTTAGTTACAAACGTGACTGATTATTATTTCTTTTTTTACATTTTAAGTCTTGCTATTTAAACTCACAAACAAAAAATAAATCATTTGTTAGATCATGAGTATTTTTAGCTCAAAATAGGATCCACATAATTTAATTAAACAGGCACAATTCTTTTATTTCAGGACCTTACAATGATTATAGTATTGCTATATGTTAATGCAACAATATTACCTGTATAATGTCAAATATAATTCTTCTAACAGCACTGGAAGGCAATGAGGAAAGTCCAGAGACAAGAACAAACTTGTCCTAGATTAAAACGCTAGTGAGTGGCAGAGTCAGGACAAAAACCTAATTCTTCTAAGTTGGGATCTACTAGCTGCCTATTATCCTAGTCTTCATTTAAAATATCTAAAATAGATAACCTGTGGAAGAGTAGGAAGATTTACCAACTTCTGCCAAAATAACCAGTAAATATGTATGTTAAATATAGATGTCAAACAAAATATTTTCAGAGCAACATCTACAAAAGAAAAAATTTTTTTTTTTTTTTTTTTTTTTTTGAGACGGAGTCTCGCTCTGTCGCCCAGGCTGGAGTGCAGTGGCCAGATCTCAGCT
Source organism: Colobus angolensis palliatus (assembly GCF_000951035.1). Taxonomy (NCBI): domain Eukaryota; kingdom Metazoa; phylum Chordata; class Mammalia; order Primates; family Cercopithecidae; genus Colobus; species Colobus angolensis. The sequence goes on along the minus strand of NW_012120710.1, from coordinate 4,509,476 downwards.
CACTGCAAGCTCCGCCTCCCGGGTTCCCGCCATTCTCCTGCCTCAGCCTCGCATGTAGCTGGGACTACAGGCGCCCGCCACCTCGCCCGGCTAGTTTTTTGTATGTTTTAGTAGAGACGGGGTTTCACCGTGTTAGCCAGGATGGTCTCGATCTCCTGACCTCGTGATCCGCCCGTCTCGGCCTCCCAAAGTGCTGGGATTACAGGCTTGAGCCACCGCGCCCGGCCAAGAAAAAATATTTTTATGGCAGGTAAAAGGATGATTAAATCAAGAGATAGTAACAATTGTGGTTTGGTTATATATATTATAAAGTAGAAATGCAGATCTATCTTTTAGAAACCTTAAAAGAAAACTGAGAACGTATCACACTGAAAATGGGAAAGAGGAAATCTGAATAAGCAGTAGGAGGTTCTCACTGAGTAAATGTTCTTGCATATTAAGCACCTGTTACATGAGTTTTGATGAGATTCGACCTCAACTAATTATCTTTGATATGTTTTCATTGAAAGATTAAACTTCTTTAACCAATGCACAAGAGATTTCTTCAATTCAAAGTGAAATATCTGGTTTATTTAAAAAATTAAGGTCTATTTCTCCTTCAACAATTAAGAAATTAAACCAGAAAAAGCCTAAACTTGAGTTTGGCAATCAAGTCACAAGCCCAATCCTCTTTCTACAAGACTGTTAAACATCCTATTAGCTGCATTTGACCATCTCACATTGAGTTGAATAAGCTTAATTAAAATTAAACTCCAAAAAGAACAATTTAAAATAATGCAGCATAGGGTAAAAGCAAACATAAAATATAGTCACCTAGTTTTAAGAATCAAGTAACCTATAGTGGAAATATGTAACTACCTGAACCTTAAGGTAAAAACATAAATGATTAAACTATGAATAGTAGTACTGAGTCTTACATTAATAAACTTGTACTTGTGCTGAAAGAGAGTCAAGGTTATCACTGCTTCTCTAAACAAATTCTAAAGCCCACGCATGGTAACCTTTGAAGTTTTAACAGAGCATCCAGACGTGCACTGATTGCTTCAGTTTACATGTCACTGGTCATAGAACTTTGAACCAGCCATTTTTGTTTGGAAAACGTGTATATTTTGTATCTCTTTAAGTTAAACAAACCCTTGGACATACACAAATGCTGTTTAACAGGTGTTGTCCCATGAATGGAAAATTTGACTGGTAAAAAATTGAATGGAATAGTACAGACCAAACCAAATAATCTCTGGACTAAAAAACCTCATATTTTCTATCTTTTTTCTCACCTACCTTATATATAAAAGACATATTTTATATCTTTCCATTCTATTCTTAAAAATAATGGTCCTATATGACCTTGAGTCACACCTATTTGAAATTAATGTTAAAATATCTTATTATAATATCATAAATATAATAAAACTTCATTTTTGCTTCATGATATCCTTGATTGAAATGCAGAGGAGTACCTAAACAAATTTCTGGTAGTGTAATTCTGTTTTTCTGTTAAATTTCATTAAAATATCAAAAGCATATTTTATAAGGAAAATGTAACTCCTTAATAAACTAAGGCAAAGGAAGTTTAAATCAGTTAATTAAATAGAATTAATTTCCTATAAACATTGATAATGTTCAGAATATTAATAATATTATTGAGCTATGATCACTACTATTTACCTTGGAATAAAAATCCTAAAGAGAGGCCAGATGCAGTGGCTCCCACCTGTAATCTTAGCATTTTGAGAGGCCAAGGTGGGAAGATCACTTGACCCCAGCAGTTTGAGATAAGCCTGGACATCATAGCAAGACCCCGTCTCTACAGAAAATAATAATTTTGAAAATTAGCTGGGTATGATGGTACATACCTGTGGTCCCAGCTACTCAGGAAGTTGAGGCAGGAGGATCACTTGAGCCCAGGAGCCTGAGGCTGCAGTGAGTTATGATTATGCCACTGCATTCCAGCCTGGTGACAGAATGAGACACCATCTCTAAAGAAAAAAAAAAAAAACTTTAAAAAAGAAATGCTAAAGAGAAAATAAATAGCACGTTAAACTCTAACAGCATTTAGTTATCTTTTTTTTCCTTTAAAGAGGGTTTAAACAAAGAATCTGTCTTATCCACAGGTGCAGTACACACAGTTATCTGATACTGACATCCATTTGACAACTACTTATTTCTTTTTCAATTCATTCCACATTATTACTATCCCCATTACTACTCTGAAACTGAAACTTTTCAAGTCACCGTATTCAATCCCAACAAGGGATTGAATTTGCTACATGTTCCATGCATATGAAAGGACACATTTGATTAGCCACTTTTATGTTGATCTGAACAAAATTCCATTATTCTAGTTCCCTATCTTCTTGAACCAACCGTTCATTTTCTTTCTTTTTTTTTTTTTTTTTTTTTTTGAGACAGAGTCTGGCTCTGTCGCCCAGGCTGGAGTGCAGTGGCCGGATCTCAGCTCACTGCAAGCTCTGCCTCCCGGGCTTACGCCATTCTCCTGCCTCAGTCTCCCGAGTAGCTGGGACTACAGGTGCCCGCCACCTCGCCCGGCTAGTTTTTTGTATTTTTTTTAGTAGAGACGGGGTTTCACCGTGTTAGCCAGGATGGTCTCGATCTCCTGACCTTGTGATCCGCCCATCTCGGCCTCCCAAAGTGCGGGGATTACAGGCTTGAGCCACCGCGCCCGGCCCGTTCACTTTCTTATTTGCTGACAACTCTTATTTTTATCTTCTACCCAAAGGCTGCTTTGTCTTCTGTTGATTCAGTCAAGAAATCATTTAGTTGGTTGAATTGGTGTTGATTTGGTTGATATAGTAGTACTGTTTAAATGAAGAAAATTGCCAAAAGTTTAAATTTATTGAGCTTGATGTCAGTTTGTCTTTAATGATTACTATCAGTCAATATACAACATCAATAGGCAAATAAAGTTAACTATACCCATATTTTTAAAAAGTCATTTAGTTTTTTTCTTTTGTTCTATTTTCTCTCCTCTTTTTCTCACTTCTGTTTTACTGTGGTAATGTATTAATGGATACATGTAATTCAAACAAGCAATTCTGTACCTTACTCCCAGAAATATCTTCCTAGAATATTATATGCATTCATCACCCTCATTCCACTCAAAAATTCATAGTGGTTCTCCATTGCATATAAAATAAAATCCAAACTCTAATAAAGTTCTGGACCCTGTGCTCAATACAGAAAGGGAAGCAGCCTAGAAATGAGAGTCTTTCATAATCTGAATCACTCGATCAACTTGCATGACAGGCTCTTTTAAGGAAGTGAAAAGTCAGCAGATTGGTGGAATACAAGGTTCCAAAAGGAGACGATCGTACATAATTGATGTTTAATAAGTGCTCAGCAATGAACAGAAGAGTCAGGTTTTGCTTACAGCAAGGAGACATATTAAATAGATAAGATATAGGCTTGGGATGAAAAGAGTGAGGATTCAAGCATGCTAATGGGAAAAGGGAATAGATACGATGACATGGGGAATGTAGAGATGGCATGAGTTAGATGAGATAAAAGAAGTAATATCCATAAAGACTGGGTGAAGAGTAGTATGATACAGAAGAAGTAAATGATAGGAAAGAAAGCCAATTTACTGAAGGCAGGAAGGCAAAGGCAGGTAAATAGACATGAACATTAAAACATATACATATTTAACAAGAATAATTAAAATTTTTTTTTCTGTTTTGATTCCTTGTATATGATCTTCTCCCTAGTCAATCCTTTGGGGAAGAATAAAATTGGTATAGCAGAAAGGCAAAGAGAAAGAAATGTTAATATTCGTCTAACATTATCAAATTTTCAAGTGACACAATAATCTTGATAAATTTTTGCTGAAAGGTTTTACTCCTTAATCTTGTTCATCTACATATCAAAGTATAACTTAAATGGTCTCAACCTAAAGTGTCTTTTTTTTGTTTTACAGACCTTATAAATCAGATAGAACTCTGAATGAGAATGAGGCCATTCAATTCTTTCCAGGAATAAAATGGGAGAGCCTTTCCTGAGGAAAAATAGAAGAAGCAAAAGAGAAAATCAAAAGGAATGAAAATAGTATGAATACATTGCTAATGTCACTCTGAGATCTATTATCCCCAAACAGAGAAATAAGATGTAAGATGGAAAATCAGATAGGTTGAGGAGAAAACCAAAAACAGTTTTGTACTGCTCCCCATTTGAAACTCTTAGGAAGGCTCCCTCACAAAGTACCTGTTAGCAGTATTATGCAGAGGCCCCTGTGGAGCAGAAACAAACAATTGCATGGTAATGAGAGAGTTCTTTTAGGATCTATATCATCATGTCTTGAAAATTTATGATCACATCTTACTGAATGAACGAGAGGCCTGTGCACTAAACTCATATGCCAGCTTATGGGTCTGAAGTGGGGGTAGGATAACCCTATTTGGTAAATTCATCTGCTATTATATCTGAGTATAGTGAAGTATGGTCCTCATAGAACTTTATATTAGATACAGAAGGTTGAATTTTTGCATGTTTAACCACACAAGATTTGAGATATCCACACAGGATAGTATGCTGTATGGATAGTACACTATAGAATCCTATGGAATAAGAAAATTAAATTCAAGAATACTGGAAAAAAGACAAGAAAGTACTCCACAGCAGTAAAACTTAGAACTTTATATACTTGGCAGATCGGAGAAGCTAAATGCTAATCACTTCTCTTTAGGTAAGCTCCAAATCAAAAAATAAAAGAAGTCCTACACAGTCACTCTCATTTTGATCATCATACTGTCCTTCTTGGACTGCCTTGTGACAAGAACATAGTGTTCTGGACAGGTCTCAGGCACAGCGGCCCAACCTATGAGGAGGTAACAGTCTCTTTGGCAACAGTTTAATCACTAAGTCCAATGTCACATGGAAAAATCATCTAGAATCGTCACAACGTGTCTTATCCCAGAGAACTCACCCAGGCATGTTTGTCTACTCTGCTCTACTACAAAACTTTAACAATCTCATCCACAGCTTGTTGACTCTGGCCATGAAATTCTAACCACAGGGAGTAGAGGTCACATATAACCAAGTTTAAGGGCTCATGCCAGCGGCTCCCCCTCACTAAAAAAAAAAAAAAGAACTCATCTGGAACAGGCATGCCTTCCTTCGGCCTTTTCCCCTCTTGGTCCCAATATTTTCATGTACTCTCAACAAAGTTGCCACATTTCCTTTACTTCAAACAGACCTCTGGCATTTACTTCCGGACAAACTACAAAAGCTACTAACTTTCCCTTTTTTAAAATGCGTGTTTTCCTCACTTGCATGAAGAGAAGTTCCTCTCACTGACCTATTTAATTCTAAGTTTGATATTCAGTGGGATTTTAAAATATCTAGCCAGGCAGGCAGGGAGTACCAATGGAAAATAGCCAGTATTTATTTGGTATTTTGTACCCACCAGATGAATGTGATCACATATTTGATCCCCCTATTGTTCTAGGGGAGTAGATTTCAATCTTTCCTATGCCTAAAATCATCAGCGGGATAATGAGACATCTCTTAGTATTTTTTTTTTTGTATTCTTACTACATTCCACACTAAGAATTACCTACTCCTGATTTTAAAATGATCTTTCAATCATCTAAATGTCATTCACAATATATCAATTCAATGTAATACTATGCCCTGTAGGAAAAAAAATTTTTTTTTTATACTCCTTATAAATTCATGTGAAATAGTCTCTAAGATATATTGTTCAGTAAAAAAAAAAAAAGCAAAGTACAGAACAGAGTATATAGTACGCTACCACTTAGGTAAAAAAGAAAAAAAGAAGGCATGTTGGGAAGGACATATAAATATTGACTGGTTCCCAATTTTGTTAAAAAAGGTATCTGGAAGTATGCCCAAGAAAATATAATACTGGTTAACTCCTGGAAGGAGCGATGGATGACTATGGAATATATACCTTTCATTGAATAATATAAATCATGTTAATGTATTATTCATTCAAATATAATTGAAATTAAAACTGAACAAATATTTAAGACATAAAGTAGTTTCTGTGAATCTAAGAACTGGCAAGTTTTATTTTACCATTGTATGAGTCCTAGGAAAGTATGTCTCATATTAGGAAAGATGGTGTCCAAAATCACATACTTTAGATTCCTTCTTATATAATTGACAGGGAAGAAAATTTCTTGTCTCCTACTTCTGAAAAAAGCTGCTGCTGGCCATGGTCCATACATCAACCAATCTTGAATCACACTGGTTACAATGACTGAATAGAATAAGAAACTTCAGCATCATTCTTCACAAATTACTTCTATCTTTGCACTTTTAAAATTCAACATTGAATCTCAATCATTGTACATGATATTTTTCATTCTACAAGCACTGAAGAGTGATAGAAATGATGTTAAAGAAATTGAGGAAAAACAAAAGAAAATTTACTGCTTGCACAAGCAACAATTTTTATTCTAGTTGGAAACTAGTCAATGAGCTACATTGATGTACATTTTATTGAACAGTGGCTCTGAGATCATGTGGTTCTCTGAGGCTACATCATATCTTACTCATCCCCGTAGCACCCAGCACCTAGAATAGTGTTTTTCAAGTTATGTTCTGTGCAACCTTGGGGTGCTTCAGATATCTGCAAATATTTGATTTGCTCTACTTCTTTAAAAGTATATATAGCTTAAACTCCATGTATGCATACATATATATACACATGTATACATACGTATATATGTTCCATATCAATTATATGTATTATAATACACATATAATAAACATGTGTGTGTATACATACCCCAGTTGGAGACTTCAGAGATAATGAAAACATTAACTTCTATGGCCAGGGAAGCTCAGTTTTTAATAAATCTAGGAAAAATATCTATACATACATTTGAATTTCTTGAAAATATCGGTGCTTAGGAAAGTTGAACGTTATAAAATGTGTTTTTCTAAAATTTTGAACTGAGCATATCCAACTATGTACAATTATATTTAAAATTTTGTTCTAGGTACATAGGGGTTCATTACCTTAATCTCTCCAAATATGTACATTTTTCCTAATAAAAAAATTAAAAAATTAAATAAAAGGTTTGTTTTATTCTTCTGCTGTCCCAGGTGGGTAGACAATTTCAAACTGATTTCATCTAGCTATTTCCTCCTGAGTCAGGGGAAAAATATGGCTTCAAGTCACCATCGCCCTTTACAGTGGCTAAATTCTTCACCCTTTTGAGATTGTGTGCATTAAAAGAGTCCTGGGCCACTTCAAACCAAAGATTCTTTTAAGAAGATCTTGGCAGAGCCTCAAGGTACAGAGGATATCACTCCAAACTGAACAAATGATGGAGAACAGACTGAGTTCTGGTGACTGGCCCTAACTGTGGGACAGCAATAAAAAAAAAATGTGGAACTCACTCAGGTCCCATGCAGCTTCTTAGTGTTGCATCAGGGGATGGAAGTCCTTGCTTTGGTTGGTTGTGAGGAAAGGGCAGGTGGTGACTTGTGTCATTCCTACTCTTCCCTCTTCTCCAGAAATGAGTAGTTCACCTCTTAGAGGTGGGGAAATTTGCTCCTCAATTATGGATCCAAATCATATTTCCACACCACCCTCTCACTCTCACCCTTTCCAGTAGTAGTATACTGGGTGGGAAAAAAAATATCCTCAAGTTACAAGTTTAAGAATTTTGTGAGTCCTAGTTGAAGGATTTGGGGAAAGGGAAGATATAAATTGGTACTCAGAAAAATGCATGTGCCATACTCTAGTAAATGTCAATCAAGTTTTAAGCATATCTGCCTAGGACATGCTTTTATCAAGTTATAATAACCATATGTGCAAGGACAAATGAACTTCCAGCAAGTAGCACATGAAGCCATTATACATTTATCACTTACTATATATTTGAGTTATTCCTTGTCTGACATATTTATGATAAAAGATATAAATGGTCTGGGTGTGGTGGCTCACGCCTGTAATCCCAGCACTTTGGGAGGCCGAGGTGGGAGGATTTTGAGTCCAGGAGTTTGAGACCAGCTTGGGCAACACGGGGAGACCCCATCTCTACAAAAAAATTAGAAATTATCTGGGCATTGTGGTGCACGTCTGTAGTCCCAGCTACTTGTGGGGTTGAGGAGGGAGGATGACTTGAGCCTGTGAGACTGAGGCTGCAGAAGCAGTGATCATGCCACTGCACTCCAGCCTGGGTGATAGAGCAAGACCCTGTCTCGAAAATAATAATAATAATATAAATGGTTGTTAGATATTGTTGGTGAGGTAGTTATGAAATAAAATTATCCCACTATTCCTATTAATCATGTTATTCTCAGATTGCAAGTCAGGCTGCTTTCGTTTTGTTTTGTTTTTAACTATTGTCATTTTTAATAGAACCATTCCAACTATTTTTCTTGTTGTCTTTCAACCAAAGCCCTTCCAGACATAAATTGAGAAGCAGGCTGAGAAAAGCACTGCAACTATCATTCATGAATTTCAATCAAATGGCTTTATTTGTCTTCATGATTAACCATATTATTAAATATTTTAATTTGAATATATAAAATAAACGTATACCAATAGAAAACTGCTTTATCTGTGTCTCTATTAAGGTCTAAATCTGTAAAATATGATACCTTTACATATTGATGTTAGAAATGTTTTTGAAATAACACCTTAGATCAGTAACCAAAGAACAGGTTCAAAATAAGTTTAAAATTTCCTTTTCTAAGTAATGACCACTTTAGCTTTAATGAAATTCACAGAACCATGTAGGTTCTCAAACAAAACAGAGTTTGACAAATTTATGGTGTGCAAAATAGTCCTGAAAACATCAAGCCACTTCTATCTTGCTATAAGGAGGTAAACTAAAGAAGAGAGTCCTTGTAAAAAAAAGAAAACCAGATTTCAAAAACTTGGTTTTAATAATCATGTATGGACAGTAAGGACTTTCTTATAATGTAAGAGCTAACTGTGATAATCAAGTCACAATAATAGTCCTATTTATTTTTAGTAACCTTTAATGTTATTCCAAACTTCATAAACATATTTTATCATTTTAAAGTATATGTTACTTATCTATAAATGAGCAAGTATTCACATGTAGTCTTAATAAGCTGAGTACTATAAATCCTCAATACTACATAAATGAAATAACTTTCTCAAGTTGTTTCACAACTTTATTTATTTATTCATTCATTCAACAAATAATACCAGTTGAGTATCCCTTATCTGAAATATTAATACTTGGGACCAGAAGTATTTTAAACTTCAGATTTTTTCAGATTTTGGAATATATGCATATGTATAATGAGAAATCTTGAGAATAGGATCCAAGTCTAAATATGAAACTCATTTATGTTTCAAATACACCTTATACACATAGCTTGAAGGTAATTTTATGCAATTTTTAAAAATAATTGTGTGATTACACAAAGTTTTGACTGTGACAAATCACATGAGGTCAGGCATGGAATTTTCCACTTGTAGCATCATGTTGGTGGCACTCAAAACTTTTGGAGCACATAAGATTTTGGCTTTTCTGATTAGGGATGCACAACCAGCACTGACTGCCTATTAAGAAAAGACACAAGCTCCTACCTTCATGGAATTTACATTCTAGCATGGTAGACAGACAACATTAATGTAAACAGTTAAGTCAATTATACAATATTTTAGAAGGTGAATAGTACTATGGAAAAAAGTTAGAGCAGGTTAAAGGAGATTAGTAGTGCAGGCAACAGAGACGTTGAAATTTTAAATAAGCCATAGATTTCAATGAGAATGCAGTATTTGAGCAGACTTGAAAGAGACAAGGTAGATGCGACATATATAGTAGGGAAAGAGTGTTCAAGGCAAAGGGAATGAGTGCAAAGGCTCTGCGAAAGGAGCATGCCAAATGCGTTGGAACAACATTGAGGAAGTCAGTATGTCTGAAACAGGGTGACCAAGGGGGAGTGTAGTAGGAAACAAAGTCAGAGGTAAGGAGACCAGACCATATCATGTCCTATGGATGACTGACAGAATCGATTTTTTCCACAGGTGAGACAGAAAGCCAAGGTAGGGTCATGAGTAGAAAATGTAGCAAACTCAATACTACTGCATAATAAATACTATTATGTAATAGTGCTGAGATCAGCTTAGTTGTGGAGACTCTAACCCAGCAGCACTAGGGAATTAAAGACACACACACAGAAATATAGTGTGTGGAGTGGGAAATCAGGGGTCTCAAAGCTTTCAGAGCTGAGAGCCTCGAACAGAGATTTACCCACATATTTTTGACAGCAAGCCAGTGATAAGCATTGTTTCTATAGATTGTAGATTAACTAAAAGTATCTCTTACAGGAAACAAAGGGATGGGCCCAAATGGATGGGCTCTGGCTAGTTATCTGCAGCAGGAGCATGTCCTTAAGGTGCAGATCACTCATGCTATTGTTTGTGGTTCAGGAATGCCTTTAAGTGGTTTTCCACCCTGGGTGGGCCAGGTGTTCCTTGCCCTCATTCTGGTAAAACCACCACCTTCAGTGTGGGCATCATGGCCATCATGAACATGTCACAGTGCTGCAGAGATTTTGTTTATGACCAGTTTTGGGGCCTGTTTACAGCCAGATTTGGGGGCTTGTTTCCAACATATCCCCCTTCTTTGTTTTGCAAGGTGATAAAAGCAAAGGCAGCTTTGTCATGGTGAGCTACTTCTCCCAGGAGTCGGGATCTGCATCTACACTCTTTACAAAGACAAACAACACAGATTAAAAGTACAGTCATCATTGAAATCACAGAGCTTCCAAGTGTTCTTATCCATTTTAATGGGTTACTAGCTGCTAATCTGTCTGCCACTCCTTCAAGTACTCTAGTTCCTAGCATTAAGGTCAGGTGTGCCTGGGATGCTTTAAATATTTGATCTTTTAATTTTGCACTATCCAAAGACAAATTTGTAAAGTGTCCCTCTAGAGGCGTTTTCATTCTTTCCCAAATGTTGATCTTATTAAGACCTATTAATAGTTTCCACAAATCCTTATGTTTAGCTCCTACAGCAGGCCATATCACTTGAGGTTGAAGTGCCACTATACTGCCATGGTTCCAGATAATAGGAACTCTTGCCATATTTCTTAGCATTTCTACTATCTGACCACTTTGTTCAGACCAGCTGAACACAGTGTGGCCGTGGCACGCAGACTGAGAGGTGTAATTCAAGCTAAACATCCCCTTAGGGGACCAATCAATAATGATTCCATAGGAATCACTGCGCAGCACCTCTGCCTGTTCTGCAATGCAATCTTCCTAAACAAGGACGTTCATTTTTTCTGACCAGGTTCAATTTTGTTTTCAAATAGGTTTTCAAGGGTGGTATGCCTCAATTAGAGGAGCAGATTTATTATGGTAAATACTGAGACCAGAAAGCATGTGTAACTGTGTCATAGAGTGAGTACATCCAGGCATTATTGCCAGCCAAAATTGACAAACATGTCCAATAAGTATAATTGTTCTCTGTGTCAGCCCTTGTTGAAGGAAAACTCATGGCAATGGTGATCACCGCTATCATAGCTACCATTAAATTACTCATTGTGCCTGGTCGTCCCACTTTCCTCAGGCTTTCTTCCGCCATCTGCGACAGCTTCTTGATCTGTCCCCAAGTGGGTGGCTGTGTTTGATGGGTGTTGCTCGTGACAGCTGGGGTCCTCCTCAGTGTCAGTCTTGACATGGCTGCGACTGGGGGGTCTTCAGGATCCTTCAGACATCTCTTACTCGGCATCTGGTTTATGATAAGGTTTCAGGTATCTTGACGATATCCAAATAGGCTGCTGATTTGGTCCTGGAGAAACACAAGCATAACCTCTAACCAAAGTTATTTTTACCTATTTCCCGATTTTTGTTATCAGAGCTCTCCACCAAACCAGTTGTTCTGCTTCTGTCTTTGCAGCTGGTTTCTGTAGATGCTGTTCAACTGCTGATAACATCTGGCCTTTAGGCAGGCTCAAAAAATTTAAAGTTAATAATGCTAGATTCAATTGCATATGGGGTATCCTGTAGTCTCTATTCTCCCCCTTTTTTTGTTTTTGTAACTGCTGTTTCAGGGAGAGATTCATTCTTTCCACTATGGCTTGTCCTTGAGAATTATATGGGATACCAGTAATGTGTTGAATATTCCATATAGAGAAAAATGTAGCTAGAGCTTGGCTAGTATAGCCTGGGACATTATCTGTTTTAATAGAAACTGGAATGCCCATCACTGCAACACACTGCAAAAGGTGATGTTTAACACAGAAGACTCTCCTGATTGGCATGTAGCCCACACAAAGTGAGAAAAGGTGTCCACACATATGTGTACATAAGTTAGTCTCCCAAATGAGGGAACATGTATAACATCCATTTGCTAAAGAGAATTAGGTTCCAATCCTCGAGGATTAACTCCTCCTGTAAAAGATGAGGAATGTACCATTTGGCAAGCTGGGTATCACTGGATAATAGCTTTAGCTTCTTTCCAGGTAATGCTGTATCCACGTTTGAGACCAGAGGCATTAACATGGGTTAAATTGTGAAAGTGTCTAGCATTAGATATTGCAGTAGCAACTAGGTGATTAGCCATTTGATTCCCTTCAGTTAAAGGTCCTGGAAGAGGTGTATGAGCACTAATGTGAGTGACGTAAAAAGGGTGCATTCTACTCCTGACGGCTGTTTACAATTGGATAAATAAAGTCACCAGTTGTTCATCTGTATGAAATAACAACTGAGCATTTTCAATTAATTGTGTGGAATAAACCACATATGAAGAATCAGGAATCACATTAATAGGCATATTAAAAGCAGTCAATACCTCAATTACAGCTATAAGCTCCACTTTTTGAGCTGAAGTATATAGGGTCTCTGAAAAACTGTACCTTTCAAGCGAGAATAAGAAGCTTTACCATTACTAGACCCATCTGTGAAAACATTTTCAGCACCTTCAAATAGTTTAAAGTTAGTTATTTTAGGGAGAATTTAATTAGTTAATTTCAAAAATTCAAAGAGTTTTGTTTTAGGAAAATGGTTATCCAGAATACCCACAAAGTCAGCTAAATGGGTTTTCCAAGTAAGACTATTTATAAAAGCTTGCTGTATTTGTGCCTTTGTGAGAGGGACAATAATTTTTTCAGGATCATATCCATGTAATTTAACAATCCGAGTTATCCCATTACCTATCATAGTAGCAATTTGATCCAAATAAGGAGTTAGAGTCTGTGAATTAGTATGTAGAAGAAAAAGCTGCTCTACAAGATCTTGCTCTTGAACAATAACACAAGTAGGTGAATGCTGAGTTGGAAAAATTAGCAAATCTAGAGTCTTCTCTGTATCTCTTCTGTTTATTTGAGCTTTATGGACTTGCTTTTCAATCAGCTATAACTCTGCCTCAGCTTCTTTTGTTAATTGCCAAGGGGTAATGAGACTAGGATCTCCTCTAAGGATAGAAAATAGATTACTCATGGCATAGATAGGAATGCCCAGAGCAGGTCATATCCAATTAATGTCCCCTAGTAATTTTTTAAAGTCATTTAATGTTTTTAATTGATCCCTGTGTATGGTTGCTTTCTGTGGCACAATGGTAATGTCATTACTAAGGTCCCAAAGTAGGATTAAACAGTAGTATTCTGAATTTTGTCTGAAACTATTATTAAACCAGCATGAGGAATCAAATTTTGCAAGTGATCATAACACTGGAGTAATATTTTTCGAATGGGAGCAACATAAACTATATCATCCATATAATAAGTAATGTAACACTGTGGAATTTTTTTACAAGTAGGTTCAATTGCTTGCCCTACATAAGTCTGGCAAATTGTTGGACTGTTTAACATGCCTTGTGGCAACATTTTCAATGAAAACGCTTAGCAGGCTGCAGGTTGTTTACTGCAGGAATTGTAAATGCAAACCATTCACAGTCTTGCTCAGTTAAGGGGATAGTAAAGAAACAGTCTTTTAAATCTATGACTATTAAAGGCCAATTTTTTGGAATCACAGCAAGAGAAGGCAATCCTGGCTGTAATACTCCCATAGGTTGTATAACTGAATTAATGACTCTAAGATCTGTCAACATTCTCCATTTACCTTATTTTTTCTTCATTACGAAAACTAGAGAATTCCAAGGGGAAAATGTTGGAGCTATGTGTCCATTTTCTAATTGTTCAGTAAGTAATTCCTCTAAAGCCTCTAGTTTCTGTTTACTTAACTACCATTGTTCTATCCAAATTGGCTTATCTGTCAACCATTTTAAAGGTATATGTTCTGGAGGCTTAACAATGGCCGCCATCAATACTGATATCCTAAATCTTGGCAGGAACTATGTCTTTCTGCTTGAAGTGGTTCCTTCAAACCCTGCAAATTTTTTCCCAGTCCCATACCAGGGACATAACCCATTTCATGCAATATATGTTGACTTGGAGGGCTACATAATTGTTCTGGAATTAGAACTTGTGCTCCCCATTGTAATAAATCTCTTCCCCATAAATTTATAGGTACAGAAATTACAATTGGTTGAATAGTCCCAGGTTGTCTATCAGGCCCTTCACAATGCCAAATATAACTACTTTGACATACTCCAGGGGCTTTACCAACTCCAACTATGTTAAATTTAGTGGGTTGAATTGGCCACACGGACGGCCAGTACTGTAGAGAAATGATTGAAATGTCCACTCCTGTATCTACCAAACCTTTAAATTTCTTTCCCTGAATAGTTATTTCTAGGACGTTTATCAGTAATTTGATTCACCCAATAAGCTGCTTTGCCTTGTTTATTTGTGCTTCCAAATCCTCCTGTTCGTTTAATTTCACTTTTCCCCATTTCCACATACGGCACAATCAGGAGCTGTGCTATACGCTCTACTGGCTCTCCTTTCCAGGGAACAGAAGTGGATATAACAATTTGAATTTTCCCACTGTAATCTGAATCAATGACTCCTGTTTGTACTTGCACCCTTTTAAATTTAAACTAGACCTTCCTAGAAGTAATCCTATCATCCCTGCTGGCAAGGGTCCACAGACTCCTGTTGGGACCTTTTGTGGGGGGTTCCCCATGCCGAAGGCTCACAGCTTTTGTGCAGCACAAATCTACTGTGGCACTACCAGCTGTGGTGGGGGACATCTGTCTTGTACAGGGGTGAGGGAATGGCTTCAGCCAGAAATGCCCTGATTTGGAACAGGGCCTGAGATGGGCCCCTCCTGGCATTTCCTGAAATCAGGTTCCCATCTTCATCAAACTTAGAGTGACACTGATTAGCCCAATGTTTTCCTTTTTTATATTTTGGACATATTTCAGGCTCAGTAGTTTTCTTTTTTGCCCTATCTGGCAGCCAGACTCGCTGGTTTTTTCTGTATTCTTTTTAAGTATGACCATGCTTCCCACAGTTATAACAAGCTCCAGGAAATGGAGCATTTCCTTTATCCACTCTCAGTCCTGCCATTGCTTGGGCTAGCAGAGTAGCCTTATGCAGATTACCTCCGATACTGTCACAGGCCTTGATATAATCAACTAAATGTGCTTTCCCTCTAATAGGTAGCAGAGCAGTTTGGCAATCGGGATTAGCATTGTTGAAAGCTAATAACTGCAACACTATTTCCTAAGCAGCTGAATCTGCAATCACCTTTTTAAGAGACTCCTGTAACCGAGCCATAAAATCCGTGTATGGTTCTCTTCACCCCTATTTTACAGCACTAAAGAAAGGGTATTGTTCTCCACCTGAAGTGATTCTTTTTCCAAGCTCTAATGCACATTCCTCTAAGCTGTTCTATGGCATCATCCTGCATGACCACTTGTGCATCTAAACCAGCCCAGCTGCCGACCCCCAAAAGCTGGTCTGCAGTTGCATTAATTTGAAGTTAGGCCTGGGCATTGTGAGAAGCCTGAATGGAAGCTTCATCTGCCCACCGAGTTTTAAACTGTAAGAACTGAGCAGGAGTTAGACAAGCTCGAGTAAGAGCGTTCCAGTCAGTAGGAATCATCCAACTGGAAACAGCAACATTCTTTAACAGTCCCATGACAAAAGGAGAACCTGGTCCATATTGATTAATAGCTTGTTTAAATTCTTTGAGTAATTTAAGAGGAGAAGACTCAAATGTAGCTATAATATTTCCCCATTGATCTACCGGATGTATTCTAACAGGGAAATGCCAAGCCTCTAAATCACCCTCTCTTCTAGCTTGCTGAATTCCTGCCTGAATAGAACTGAGAGCGGTCACTCAAGGTGCTGCTCAAACAGTCACTGGGGCAACTACTTTTCACCCAGTGTCCTCCAGAAAAGAAAGATCTGGAGGGTCAGGCCATTCTTTTTTTTTTTTTTTTTCAAAATAATGAGGGTGTGCAGAAGTGTAGGGATGAACCTCTTCCTCCTTTGCTGCTTTAGCTTTAGCTGGCAAACAAACCTGCTCTGTTACTTCTTCTGTTACTTTGTTATACTTTCCTTCTTCTTCATCATCAGTGTGAAAAGGTTCCAAGGTGGAACGAACCAGAGCCCACACTTGTCCCACTGTTACCCTGATGCTTCCGAGCTCCCCTTCTTACTCACCATGGGGTTTGCTTAAGAGTACTCAGGTGTCCTCCAGCTTAGTTCCACGTTCTCCAACTGTTGCTTTGGTAACCCTTCAACCTGGGCTTGAGCCTCCACGTTGGGCACATCTTGCTGAGACTGGCTCGGTCATGGAGACCCTAACCTAGCAGCACTAGAGGAATTAAAGACACACACAGAGAAATACAGCATGTGGTTGGGAAATCAGGGGTCTCACAGACTTCAGAGCTGAGAGCTTTGAACAGAGATTTACCCACATATTTACTGACAGCAAGCCAGTGATAAGCATTGTATCTATAGATTGTAGATTAACTGAAAGTATTTCTTACAGGAAACAAAGGAATGGGCTAAAACAAAGGGATGGGCTCTGGCTAGTTATCTGCAGCAGGAACATGCCCTTAAGGTGTAGATTGCTCATGCTATTGTTTGTGGTTCAGGAACGCCTTTAAGCCTTTTCCCACCCTGGGTGGACCAGCTGTTCCTTGCCCTCATTCCAGTAAACCCACAACCTTCAGCATGGGTGTCATGGCCATCACGAACATGTCACAGTGCTGCAGAGATTTTGCCTATGGCCAGTTTTGGGGCCAGTTTATGGCCAGATTTGAGGGCCTGTTCCCAACATAATGGCAAATTCAAGGTTCAATATGGAGTCAGGCACAGTGGCTCATTCCTATAATGCCAGCACTTTAGGAGACCAAGGTGGGTGGATCACCTGAAGTCAGGAGTTTGAGACCAGCTTGACCAACACAGCAAAACCCAGTCTCTACTAAAAATACCAAAATTAGCTGGGCATGGCAGCACATGGCTGTAATCCCAGTGACTCTGGAGGCTGTGGCAGGAGAATCGCTTGAACCTGAGAGGCAGAGGATGCAGTAAGCCAAGAGTGCACTACTCCACTAGAACCTGGTGACAGAGTGAGACTCTGTGTCCAAAAAAAAAAAAAAAAAGTTCAATGTGAATGAGATGTATAATAAAATGGTTCCTCTAAAACCTTACCTGCTACAGAGCATATATTCTAAGAAACTCACATAAAAACCATTTACTGAATATAGTTTTTGAATAGCACCTATGGCCAAGTGTTATTCACTAATTAATTCAACAATTTATTAAGTGTATATTGTGTGTCGGGTGCTACTCAGTGTGCAGAGATAGGCACCGCAGACACAAAGATTAAAGAATGTCAAAACACAGTAGGGGAAGGGCACTCTAGGAAGGCATCTAGATTTAAATTTTATATTACTATTTACTAGCTGTCTGATATTGGATACGTTTCCTAAGCATTTTCAGCTCCAGTTACCTTATCTGTAAAAGGGGATAATAAACACACTCCTTATACTATAGGGCTTTCTGAAGATTGTTCTGGTCATTATGTGGAGTGGATAGTAATGAGGCAACAGAGGAAGGAAGAGGGGAGAGTTAGGGAGCTATTGCAATGGTACCGGGAGAGTCCAGGGTCATGACAGGAGTGGTGGGAAATGAGCAATCACGATATATTTGGGAATTGGAACGAATATGACCTAATGGGTGGTGGCTAATTTGATGTGGCATATGAGGGAAAGAGTAGAATCAAGGATAACTACTAGAGTTTTGACTGAAGCAACTGTGTCAATGATGGAGTCATTTGATTGGATTGGTAAGACTGGAGATTTCTAAGAGAAAATTGGGTTGTATTTTGTATATGTTATATCTGAGTTACCTATTAGACATTCAAGTAGACTCCAAATAGGCATTTGAATATATAGATTTAAACTCAAGGGAGTATCTGGAGTTAAAGGCCTAAATATAAGAAACAGCAATGTATTGATGGGGATTATACCATGAGATAAAGTTAATTGATTAGATAGAGAAAGTAGAGAGAACAAAGAAGACTAAGGACTGGGCTCTGGATTACACCAATAATCCAAGCTCTGGTATAAGGGAGGGGTCAGCAAGGGAAACAGAGGAGCAGTGAAGTCAAAGGAAAACTAGAAGCATGTGGTGTCCTGTTTAAAAAACTCAGGATAAAGGAATAATCAATAATCTAAAATTCTCCTGAAAGTTTGAGGAAAATAAGTCCTCAGATTTGATCATTGGTTTTGATTAGATGGGGGGTCACTGTTGGCTTTGACAGTTGGCTTTCAGCCTGACTGAAGCATTGAGGACAGAATGGCAAAGAAGAGGAAGTGGAGGTGGGTAAAGACGACTCTTTTTTGTGGTGGTACACACCTGCAGTCCCAGCTATTAGGGAAGCTAAGGCAGGAGAACTGCCTAAGGCCAGGAATCTGAGACCAGCCTGGGCAACACAGCAAGACCCCCTGCTCTATATGAATGAATGAATGAATGAATGAGTAAGACAGCTCTTTTAATAAATTTTGCTATAAAGGGAAACAGAGAAAGAGGTCTTGCGCAAAGTGAGTACTTTCAAAGATGGTGGTGATATTTATATTCTGATGGAAATAATCCAAAAAGAAAAACAAAAATTGATGATGCAGGAGAAGGGCTAAATGAAGGAGAAAAATCTTGAATAGGCTAGAGGATATGGGATCCCCACATACAAACTAAAGAATAGAGTTTAGATAGAAACTGGGACAGTTCAATCATTTAAGGAAAGAAACCAGATTGCAGAAATAAGGGCAGGGAGCTGGTAATTTGGGGGTTGGAAAGATGAGGAAGTACCTCTTCTGTTTGTTTCTTTATACTGAGTAAAGTAAGAATCACAGCTTAGAGCAATGGGAAAGGGAGAAATATCCTGATTTCTAGATACTTTTTCTCCCTGGGGGCCTGGGTCACTTCATGATTGTGTGTGACCTGTGCAACAGCAGAGGGCTCTGCATCCACAACGGGCCTATGCTTGGTTTAGAGCTCTGCTGTTTCCGGTTTCAAGTTCTTAATCACTTTTGAACATGCAGCCTCCATATTTTGATTTTGTACTGGAATGAACAAATTATGTAGCTACTCCTGCTAGCAGCTTTTGAATCTCTGTCATCAGCATACTAGAATTTCATCAAGTACCTTACTATGGGACTTTTTCAATCATTGTACTGAATCCAAAATTGGTCTTTTTCAAAGAGTAATTAAATGTCCTTCCACACTAAGAAACTTTCTTGAATTGCTTCATTGGTAATTCCTTCCTTTTCTTTTTCTCTTCCTGCAAATCCTATATTCTGGATATTAAAGCTCTTGTACAAATTCTCTAGTTTTCTTAAAATTTTCCTCCCATTATCCTCCTATTTTGTACATCTTTGTATTTTTGTTCTACTTCCTGGGTAATTTCCTTATCTTCCAGCTCAAATTCTGTCAAAATTTTCCTTCTGTCATATTTTTGGTTTATTCTTTATTTCTTAGGTAACCATTCATGTTTGTAAAGCCTCCTGTTTTTGATTCATAGATTCTTCTGTGATATTTAAGATTAACGTAAATTTTTGTTTTGGTTTTGTTTTCTTTTGCTACTGGCATTTTCTGTTTCTTTTGAATTTTGTTTCTATGTTGTTTTGTTCTCCATCTCTGGCATAAAAGACTCCTCTCTAATGTCTAGTGATCCCTGGTTTTACATACATACTTAAAAATAAGACAGTAAATGTTATTTGAAAAATGTGTAAGCTGTGTGAAACTTATTGACTGTGGGCTTTGCTGCAGGATGAGTAGATTTCAGATATTTTATTATTTTTTACAGAGTTCCACTGGTTTCCTCAGAAAATAAGTTTCCCTAATTGGCTGCTTAGATACATGTAAGTCTGGTAGCCAACATTCTGGAGATCAGTGGAGAAAAGGGAACTGACATCTCACTATTTAAAATACTATCTTTATTTATTTTCCCTGTTTTCAATATGGTGTCTCATTTTTCTTCCTCCTGAGTCCAGAGATATTTCTGGTTCAACAACTTTATTGAATAAATCTTGTTTCCTGCTGTAGTAAGGGAAGGGTCATCACCTAAAAGCACAGAATCGAACAGAGATCTGAAGAGCTAACTGCTCTTTTATTATCACTTAATCCTTCCGTTATCCCTATCATCTATAAAGTTACCTATAAAGTTACCAGTTTCTCCCATTTCTGATGATATACTAAATTCCATGGCATATATGAGTTGAATTTTTATTGGAGTCTATATTAGTTTGCTAGGGCTGCCATAATAAGATACCAGAAACTGGATGGCTTAAAACATCTGAAATTCATTCTCACAGCTCTGGAGGCCAGAAGTCCAAAATCAACATGTCAGCAGGACCATGCTCTCTTTAAAGGCTCTAGTACAGGTTCTGTTCCAGGCCTCTCTCCTGGCTTCTGGTAGCCTCAGACATTTCCTGGCTTGTAGATGCTTCATTCCAGTCCTCCATTTTCACATGGTGTTCTTGCTGTGTTTCTTCACATCATCTTCTCTTGGTGCATGTCTGTCTCTGTATCCAAATTTCTTCCTTCTATGAATACATCAGTTATATTGGATTAAAACCCACCTAATGACTTCAGGTTAACAAGACTAAACCTGCAAAGACTCTTGTTTCTAAATAATGTCATGTTCTGAGATAGCAGAGGTTGGGACCACAGCACGTCCTCTTTTAGGGGACACAGTCCAACCTATAATAGCCTCTCTCCCCCAGCTCTCTTAGGTTTCAACTGTCTCTAGTCTGTTAAATCTGTTAGGTCTTTTCTATATTTCTAGATTTCAAAACTTTGTTGAATATTTCTTTCGTGTTGTGACTTCTTTTCTAGTTATCTTTGTCTTTATATGTTTATTACGCAAAAGAAAATTGTGT
This sequence comes from Colobus angolensis palliatus, assembly GCF_000951035.1. Classification (NCBI taxonomy): domain Eukaryota; kingdom Metazoa; phylum Chordata; class Mammalia; order Primates; family Cercopithecidae; genus Colobus; species Colobus angolensis. The sequence continues at coordinate 4,488,255 of NW_012120710.1, read as the reverse complement.
ATGCTCAATATGCTACACTTAATTTCCAGAACACTTTAAAACTTAAATCATATTACATTAATGCTCAGCTCAACCATCCAATGTTTTCCCATGACACTGAGAATAAAATCCTAAATCTCTATCATCACCCACAAGGATCAGCCCCAGCCTAGCTCTCTGAAGGCATCTCCTAACTCTCTGCCTTCACATGCCCCACTCCAGCCACATGACCTTCTTAATATTCTTTAAAATTGCCAAGCATGTTCCCACCTCAAGTCCTTTGGATTTGCTAGTTTCTCCTCCTTCAAATATTCCTGAGTCTTTCTGCCTCACAAGATTTAGGTTTCTATTCAAAAGACTCTCACAGAGATATAAACTTCCCTGACCATTGTCTTGCTTTGGTTTCTTCCAAAACCAACTCCAAAACCAGAATTGAGTAGAAAGAGTCTATTTGGAAGGCAATCCCTGAAAGCAGAGTAAGGAAATAGGAAGATGAGGCAAGGAAGAGACGAAAGTCAATTAAGAGTGTGCTGATGAGTGGGTCATTACTGTGGGCACCTGAGACTTCACACCACTGGAGACACTTAAGAACTATCACCAACCTCATCTCTCACTAGTTGAAGAGATTGCTTCTGGGGACATTAGTTGCCAGTCTGCCCATGTGTTGTCAGAGCTGGTACTTGAGGCAGACAACATAATAGGCTCCCAATAAACATTTGTTGAAACAATAAATGGAATGTGGAGAATTTTCTGCAGACACCAGATAGAATAAGTATAAAAAAGAAATCCAGAAAAAGATGTTAAAGCATATTAGTGACTTAAAAAACCATTTACTTAGTAATTGAAATTAATAGTAAAAAAACAAACAAACAAAAACAAGCTGGGCACAGTGGCTCACGTCTGTAATCCAAGAAGTTTAGGAGGTTGAGGCAGGAAGATTGCTTGAGGCCAGGAGTTCAAAACCAGTCCTGGCAACATAGCAAGACTCTATATCTACAAAAAAATTAGAAGGTTAGTCAGGCATGGTGGCATGCACCTGTTGCCCCAGCTACTCAGGAGACTGAGGCAGGAGGATTGCTTGAGCCCAGGAGTTGAGGCTGTGAGCTACGATCACACCACTGCACTCCAGCCTGGGCAACAGAGTGAGACTGTTTTTTTTTTTTTAAAAAAAAAAAAAGAGAGAAAATAAGATAGAAGATAGTACTATAGAGTGCTTCTGTTTTTGTTTTTTGTAAATATATTTATGTATATTATTTACAGTACTAATCCTCTGTCAGAAAAAGACTTCAAAATACAGTAGCTTAAATAAGATTCAAACGTATTTTCCTCTAATGTTACATTCAGATACAAGCAGTCTGAGACTGATAAGGCAGCTATCCTTGACATGATAATACCTACCTCTAGACTCAAAATAGTTGTTCCACTCTCTCCATCCCCTTGCTAGTGAAAAGAGGGGAAAATTCTAGGAGAAAAAAAAAATAGGTCCATTCCTTTTGATTTTTTTTTTTTTGAGATGGAGTCTGTTCTGTCGCCCAGCCTGGAGTGCAGTGGCGTGATCTCAGATCACTGCAACCTCTGCCTCCCAGGTTCAAGGGATTCTCCTGTCTCATCCTCCTGAGTGGCTGGAACTACAGGCACACGCCACCACACCCAGCTAATTTTTGTATTTTTCATAGAGATGGAGTTTCACTATGTTGGCCAGGATGGTCTCGATCTTGACCTCGTGATCCACCCTCCTCGGCCTCCCAAAGTGCTGGGATTACAGACATGAGCCACCGCGTCCAGCCAGGACCATTCCTTTTAAAGAAATAACCCAGAAAAGGCACGCATTATTTTTACTCATCCCATTGAGTAGAACATAGTCACATAGCCAAACCTAGATCCAAGGGAGCCTAGAAATGCAATCATTCACCAGATGTGCCTAGATAGAACTAGGGAGTCGATGATTAAAGGAAGAACGGAGAATGGTTATTGGTGGGCAAATAACAGTCTCTCTCACACATAAATATACTTGAACATGAACAATTTTGGAAGAATAAGAATTTCTGGGAAGTTAGAATGGACTCCCAGAGGTCTGGATTAGAGAATGGCTTACTTGTTTGGTAAATCATTTTGTATTATTTGGAATAATTGCTGAGTATGTATATGGTACAGTTGGATGTTTTCTCCCCCAAACCTTATGTTGAAATGTGGTCTCCTGTGTTGGAGGTGGGACCTGATGAGAGACGTTTGGGTCAGGAGGGCAGATCACTTCTGAATGACTTGATGCCATTCTTGAAGTAATGAGTAAGTTCTTGTTCTGTTAGTTCCCAAGAGTTGGTTGTTTAAAACAGCTTGGCACCTCCCCACACCCCTTGCTTTCTCTCTCACCATATGATCTCTCCCCTTCACCTTCTGCCATGAATAGTAGCAGCCTGACGTTTTCACCAGATGCCCAACCTTACAGACAGCAGAGTCATAAACTAAATAAACCCTTTTGCTTTATAAATCACCCAGCCTCAGGTTTTCCTTTACAGCAACACAAATGCATTAAGGCAGAATATTATTTTAGTGGCATTAAACATTTATTCTCACCACAGTCAGATGCAAAATAAAAGTTTAGTTTTTTGTTTACCATAAATGGTCATGCATTCTCTCCCCACTGAGTAGCAGGAAAAGGGATACAATTTTAATTTTTGAATTGTGGCATCTTTATCTCTCAGACTCTTAAAAGAGTGTGAAAACTCAGTCTTTTATGTTTTATTTTGTTTAAGTATCTACTTTCAAGTCACTCCCACCTCTAGAAACTTTTGCTGAGTGGCATGAAGCTACATGGATGGCAAGGGCTCATGCGCTCTCATGGCACTCTGGAAAGTGGTAGGTCTGCACTAGTCCTTGTCTTCAGATGCGTACTGCTCCTGAAGAGTGGTTGGTAAGGACCCATGTCAGACAATTTACCATGAGTACCCAATGTTTAGCTCCTACTTATAAGTGAGAATATGTACTATTTGGTTTTCTGTTCCTACATTAATTCATTTAGGATAGTGGCCTCCAGCTGTGTCCATGTTCCTGCAAAAGACATAATTTTGTCCTTTTCCATGGCTGCATAGTATTCCATGGTGTATATGTACATTTTCTTTCTCCAATCCACCATTGATGGACACCTAGGTTGATCCTATCTCTTTGCTTTCGTAAATAGTGCTGTGATGAACATATGAATACGTGTGTCTTTTTGGTAGAATAATTTGTTTTTCTTTGAGAAAATACCCAGTAATGAGATTGCTGGGTCAAATGGTAGTTCAATTTCTAGTTCTAACAGAAATCTCCAAACTATTTTCCACAGTGGCTGAACTGATTGACATTCCCACCAACAGTGTATAAACATTCCCTTTTCTCTGCAGTCTCGCCAGTATCTGTTATTTTTTGACTTTTTAATAATAGCTATTTTGACTGGTGTGAGATGATATTTCATTGTGGTTTTGATTTGCATTTCTCTGGTGATTAGTGATGTTGAGTATTTTCTCATACATTTGTTGGCAACTTGCATGTCTTCTTTTGACAAATGTCTGTTCGTGTCTTCTTGTGCTTGTTGAATTAAGTTCCTTCTAGATTATGGATAGTAATCCTTTGTCGGATGCATAGTTTGTGAATATTTTGTCCCATTATATAGGTCCCAGCTACTTGGGAGTTTAAGGCAAGAGGATTGCTTAAGCCCAGGAGTTGGAGGCTTCAGTGGACTATGACCAGCCACTGCATTCGAGGCTAGGTGACAGAGTGAGACCTTGTCTTTAAAATATACACATATATAAAATTTAAAGATCCATGGTTTTCACCATTAAATGCTTTGCATTAAAAAATACTTTTTTCGTTTGCCCAACTTTGTATATGTATTAAATATCACTGAATTGGTCATTTACAAGAGAATTGTATAATATGTAAATGATATCTCAATAAAGCTGCTAAAATAACAAAAAATAAAAGTAGCTTTATAGATATTTAAAAAAAAAAAAAATACTTTTTTCATTTAGAAAAGTAAATATTATCTTATAATTATTTTCTTACTTTAGTTCAAAAACTGAAGCCTTTCACATTTAGAACTGTCATTATTTAGTGACAGATATATAATTGACTCACATTTTCATTATTTTAAAAAGTACTTCAAAATTTAACTTTTTCTTTTGAATTTTCTATTTGAAAATATAGTGCTTATGTTACCATAGCAAGTAAAAAATCAGAATGGAAATTATATATTTACTGTGTATATAATTATACTTTTAAAAAATAGATATAATGGATTCTGGGTATAAACTAGAAAAAAAAATTGTAATGTGATAACATTTGTAAAATTGAACCAAAAATTTTCCCCCTTGAAGTTACCAGATATTCTATAATGTAGCTATAGCAATCCTATAGAGAAATAGTGTTTTTTAAAAAAACAAAAATAGATCCTACAGATTTTCTTAATGTAATTTTCTGATCTTTTTCTTCCATTTGGTGGTCTCAAATTACAAATTATTTCCAATGTTTACTCAGTTACACAACTGTATACCAAGAGTTTCAGATGGCTTTTCACAAAGTTAAAGCAATATTGTTTCTCCTAAACACATTTTATGAAGGATTTCAAAAGACAAATGATGCAAATACGTTTTGACAGAGAGACCTAACACTTTGGAATATGTAAATCTTTATTCCTCTCTGGAGTATGTGGGAACGCTCTGTAACACTATTTAAATGATGAGAAAATTATGTTGGGTATACAAAAGCAGTTTAGTAGGGAGTAAGAGAAGTTGAATTCTAACCTCTCTTCTGCTCTAAATTGCTCTGCAATTTGAACAGCTTCTTAACCTGTCTGAGCTTGTTGTCAGATGTAAAACTTGGGAGCATCAGTTTATCTCTCACGTCACATTGTTGTTAGGCAAAGTTAAAGACTGAATTAATTGATGTTATTTTAACATTATTGGTTTTGAATCAGTAGCTAACCATCCAAAGAGAACTAGAATGTTCATTTGAAAAGTGCCTTATTAGCAGCAATATTAAAAGGACCTAATTCATTTGCACAAGCTTAATGGAAATTAGAATTGGAGAGAAAAGCGACAAGTTTAAAAAGAAAGTAATAACAAGAAGAAAATAAGTTGAAAAATGCCACAGACTATTCAAAAGAAAGGCTTGGAGTTATTTAGAAATATTAGCTTTAATTAACCAAAAAATGTATATACTAATTATCTGTTAGGAAATTGTGCAGTGCAATAGGCTTATCCAGATAACGTCTACCCCTTCTAAGGATCTACAAGAGAATTTTTTTAAATTCATGTATTCAAATAACTAATCTTTTGTAAAATAGTAATAATAACGCCACAGGTTTTTTTTGTTGGTTTTTTGTTTGTTTTGTTTTGTTTTGAGAGGGGGTTTCACTCTTCTTACCCAGGCTGGAGTGCAATGGCATGATCTCGGCTCACTGTAACCTGTGCCTTCCAGGTTCAAGCGATTCTCCTGCCTCAGCCTCCCAAGTAGCTGCAATTATAGGTGCGCACCACCACTCTCAGCTAATTTTTTGTATTTTTAGTAGAGACAGAGTTTCGCCATATTGGTCAGGCAGGTCTCGAACTCCTGACTTCAGGTGATCTGCCCGCCTCAGCCTCTCAAAGTGCTGAGATTACAGGCGTGAGCCACCACGCCCAGCCCACAGTTTTTTAAGTATTACTTGAAGTCTTATAAAAAGTTAAAAGTTGTTGCTATTGTAATCAGATTGAGAATGTGTGTTTTGGAGGCTAAACAGGCATCTAGCATATTGCTGTCATTCTTTTACTAAGACAGTATCACCAACAGTATCACCAAAAGTTGATATGGTCTGTTTTTTTTATTCATACATAAACATGAAGCCTTTTGTTCATGGATGCCCATTCTGTTAGCCCGTTATAAGATGCCAATTTATGTTCGTGGAACTGAATTGAGCTAACTATACAGACCTTTGACTACCACTTAGTACACAGGCTTGTGCATAGAAAGCTATCCAGTTTTAATACAGGCCAAAAGTCCTGCAGAATTGCTGCTGCTTCTTGCAGACAATTATTTAAACGTCGAATGCATTTTAAGTGGTGTATAACTAATAAGGCAAGAAATTTATAAGTAATATAATTTCTATAAAAGAGATAGAAAATAGCACTGTAAAAATTTTTTTTCTTCTACTTGTAGGAATCAGAAATGTCTCAAAGTGAGTATAACCCATACAGTTATTATTGGGAAAAAAAATCCAATTCTTAGGTACTTTAGAAAGAAATTAAAGGTGAAGATATTACACATCTGAAGAGAGTGTTTTGCATTACCTTTGTGCACCATTAAGCAACCCAAATTATTTTTGTCAGCCAGTCAACGTTTCAACCATATCTGGCTTCTTGGTGTTTATCCAAATGTTTGTTTTTTTATATCATGTTGACTCCACAGCCACAGTAATTTTTAAACACTCAGTTCCTCTACCTTTGGACTTCGGGACACTAATATATGGCAGGCATTTCAACAATGTTTTATGTGACAGAAAAAGTATCCCATAGTGGTTTAATATGGAAAATTATAATAAACGGCTAGCATTTACTGAGCACTTATCAAGTACTAGGCACTAGCTTTCACATGTATTATTTTATTTTACCCTCACAGCAAAAAAGAAAATTGAGCATTGGAGAGGTTAGGTAACTTATCCAAGGCCATAGGCTTAGTTAATAAATAAGCCAGAATTCAAACCCAGATCTAACTTAATCAGTTATCTTTCAACATTCAACATCCTGTTATTGCAAGAGCAGTTCATTAAACCTCACAGCAAATTCAGTGTTTCAAGAATGCAGTACATGCTGACAATACATGGACACCATAGCTTCTTCGGTCTTCTACAGATAACCATTATTTTATCTGTGTTCAGAGCTATAACTGAAAAAGAAGTAGGAGAAGGAGGAGAAAGAAGGGGAGGAGAGAAACAAAAACAAGAACAAAATGAGCAAGAACAGGAAGAAAGAAAGAAAAAAATTAATTTAATATTTTTCCCTTGGAAAATAAAAGCTAAGTTCCAAAAATGTATCATTTGGATCATATTGGTTAGTTCTTAAGTTACTGTCTCTCTGATCTAAACTCATCCTTCTTTTCTTTATTTTGTAAAGTTGGGACAGAAACTTTGAGAATTGTATATCCCCTTTGTCAGTTAATTCTTGTTAAAATCTGCCAAAGACAGCTGCAGAAGAAGATTATAAAGCAGGAGGAAGACCAATATATTTTAGAAAGAAATAATATGGATAACAGCAGCAGTAGATAAACTAGGAAACAAAGAGGCAACAGAAAAATTCATTAAACAAATAAATCTTTAAAAATATTAATAAAATTTGAAAACTTCTGGCACAACTGGTCAAGAAAAAAAGAGAAACCATAAACAATTGAACTGAATAAAAGGAAGAGAGAAGTAGAGCTACAACAGAAATGAAGAAAGAATACTGAGGGTTTCTGCCTCAAGGAATGGCAGATGATTTAACTCTTATGAATACTCTAACTCCCAATGGAAAATGGAGTAGAGACAAAGTAGAAATGTGGGATTATTGGAATATATAATAAAGAAAACTTCCAACATACACAAAATAGATTAGCATAATGAATCTTGAAAGAAGTTGGAACTTAAACACCGGAGGAGAGAACACTACCATAGCTGCTGGTATTTCTGAGATGGCAAAATAAGGCTAGTGCCGGGAATACATAAAGAAGGCGGAAATTGGAACCAAATGTTTCTTCAATGTAAAAAGCCATTGCTAGGGTGAAGCTGACATAAACAGCCAGCTAACAGAAAGGAGCAAACAAAGTTGGAAAACATTCAAAATACATAATGCATAGTGATAGTGCAAGTATGTGCCAAATGTGTCCTCATACACTGTTTATGGTAATATTAATAGTATACAATCTTTCTGAAGGCAATGTGTCAATATGTTTCAAAACCATAAAAATGTTCATACTGTTTCATAAGGTGATCCGCATTTGGTAGTTTATTTAAAGACAAGATTCAGAGATGTGGCCCAAAATTTGCATTCCTAATGGTAATAAAATACATTCAACATGGAAATAGAGACCAAACAATTAAACTGAGCAAGGATTATGCCCAAATCACCTCCTCCAGGAAGCCTTCCAGACAATCTATAATGTGAAGTAGCTACCTCATCTGTGAGCTCCCATTGTCCCCCGCACTTCCCCCTAATTAACCATGCTTACAGTACTCTGTAAGGTGATGGTCTGACTATTTCTCTTATCCCAACCTGATGGTGTGATCCTTGTGTCTTTATCTCTGTATCTTCAGCACCTGCTCAAAGAAGGATTTAATAAATATTAATTGAATGAATTGAGGAAAAAAAATAGGGAAAAAGGATATTTTTTTCATAAAAAAGGCACTGATCTGTAGACATGACAAAAATGTGTAGGGGTAAATTCATATTTCTTTTAATTTAAAAAAATCAATAGCTGAGTCTTCCACTTTATGATCAATGTAAAGCCTGTGCTGAGTTTCTTTCATTCACTTTTCCAGATCCATACCACACCCTTCTCCACCTGGTCTGTGCTACAGGAAACTGACCTGCATGGACTGTGTCTACTGAATCCCTTGCCCTCTAGATTCCATGAGGTTCTGTCAGTGGGAAGCCTGGTAGCAGATTGGGGTTAATAGGAGAATGAGGTAAGACTGTTAATTTCCTTGCTCTCTGCCTGCTGGGTCATTGGGAATCATTTGGTCTGTCTTTGGGAAGCTTCAGCTCTGGATGGGCAGTTATCTCCAAACAGCCACCCACTCTGTGCTACAGTATCTGCTCTCTCTCCTTGCCTCTTCAGGCCTAGAAATAATACTGTCTCTCAGGCCGGGTGCGGTGGCTCATGCCTGTAATCCCAGTACTTTGGGAGGCCGAGGTGGGCAGATCATGAGGTCAGGAGTTTGAAACCAGCCTGGCCAGCACGGTGAAACCCCATCTATACTAAAAGTACAAAAATTAGCCGGGCATGGTGGTGCATGCCTGTAATCCCAGCTACTTGGGCGGCTGAGGCAGGAGAATCCCTTGACCCCAGGAGGTGGAGGTTGCAGTGAGCCAGGATCGCGCCACTGCACTCCGGCCTGGGTGACAGAGTGAGACTCCTTCTCCAAAAAAAAACAAAAAAAAACAAAAAAGAAAAGAAATAATAGTCTCTCCATCTTGCTAGATCTGACATAGTTTGGTTTTCTAAACTCTGCCTGCAGGTTTGTACAAATGTCCTCTTCTTAAATTACCTAGTTCGAATGGGCCCTCAGATTCTTGCCAGAACCCTGACTATTAAAAGGCCTTTGTTCACAATTCTGAATAAGATCTTGAAAAGGGGACAAATTTTATGGTCGACATTAGAATCCTCTAGTGTTTTTTTTTTTTTAACCCAAAGATATAATAGTGGATATCAATAGGATCTTTTAAGGCAGTGTTACTTAGCAGAAATGGGCAAGGGTTAATGCTTTTTAAAATCAATAATATAAACTATAGTTAGAAAATAGCATAAAACAAGCTGCTTCATAGCAGAAAAAAAAAAGCTACAAACCAGGAAAAACATTATTATTGTCAGTTTTCTCTCCACAGCAATGATGCAATTTAATCTTAAAATTTAAAGAACAATAAATACTAAGAATCACTAGACAATAGGTATCTTCATTATGCTATCCATTTTTATATCCTATACTTCCAGTGTTTAGAACAGAACCTTGTACATGAGTACTGAGAAACTATTTATTGAATTAACTAATCAGGAAGAATACTGTAAACAAAACATAAAATATCATCTTGCACAAAAAGGAAGATTTTACACTGAGAATATGGAGTGACAATCTGGTTATTATGTAACAATAAAGACATAAGTGACTAAAAGATGGGCCCAGAAAACAGTAAATACCCATAAATAAGTACATAAAAATGATCAATATGTACATAGACTAAAACTATTGGACTTGTATGAAAACAATAGATATCATTTGTTAAGTGAATACATCTATTAAGTACTTCACATATACTATTAATAGCTTCAATCCGCACATTCCTGTTATGTGGAGGTAATTAAGGAAGGCCTAGAAGGAGGTGATATCTGTGTTAACCCAGAAAGAAGGAACAGGAATTGTCCAAAAAGGTGAAAGGAGAAAGAAAGTTCCAGGTAGAACACCAGCATGTGCAAAATTACAGAGACAAGAGAGCAGGATGCAGTTCGGGAACTTCAGACATTTCAGTCCTGAAGAAGGGGTAAAAGTTGCCAGGAGACAAAGCAGGATTTTATCGTGAAGACCATGGGAAGCCATTATTTCTACACAGAAATATCATTATCTAACATTTGTTTTAGGTGTGTGTATGGCAAAGCAGTGCAAAGATACTGTTATTAAGACTAAAATGAATAATAAGGGCAAGTAACAAACATACTATAAAGCACAGACACTTGTTCTTATCTTTCTTAGGTTGTTGCTATGCTGCTTTTCGTACTCCTGCATTATTATACCAGTCTACATTCTAAGAAAAATCACCTTTGGCTTTGTGCCTCCCAGTCAGCTGTTCAGTCTGTCCGCCAGATCCCCATTGGCATTTACACCAACCATATCTTTTGGAGTTGTGCATCCTTTGTCTAATGCCCTAACAAGGCTCTACAGCCCTCACTGGGACAAGAGCACCACCTTGTGTTGCATCACTGACTGTTCACAGTTCTCAACACGCTTTGTTTTTGTTTGAGCTAGAGCTACTCGTGGCTGAGGCCTTTGAAGCTTCCTCCCAGGAGTAGCATGGAATAGAAAATTGTTAACAAATATTTTTCCAAATATAACAAAAAGGGAGCCCAAGCCCTTTTTTCAGCACAGTAAAAAATGTTAGACATGCCAATGTCTAACATTAGTATATTGGTTACTACATGCTGGAAAATGCTTAGCTTATGTTCTCTGAACTCTTTCTGTTTACTATTGCTTTTAACAGATTTATGCTTAAAAAATGTTTTTAATACAACTGAAATTATGATCTAGGAGCTAAAAGTCAGTTAAATGTAAACTTACCCTGTTCTGTCTTATAGAATCCCATAGTCAGTAAGTTTTTTAAAAGGATTCCAAGGAGTTCTTTGAAAGTACATTCCTTGATGTCTGCAAGCCTTTGCAAGCAGATAAACTATTTAAATTATTTTAAAAGCATTATTGGAGAAAGAAGTTTTCTTAAATTCCTGGAGAAGGACCATGCATAGATTATTTCTGCCTCTTCCTCCTTACACCACTCCACAGGCAGTTTTGCCTTGCTTTTCTATTTTCCTGGCTTTATTTCTTTCTCATACTTATTGCAAAATAAGCTCCAAATAAGTAGAAATTTGTTACTATTTTCTTAGAGCAGAAGCCAACATACTACCACTAAAAACACCATTGAACACACATGATGAACATGCAATGCAAATTGAAAAATCCATTAATGTATTATTATTGTTCCTATTTCAAGATGGGAAACTGAAGTTCAGAGAGGATTACAGAAGTTCATACATCTAGAAAGTGGTACAGTCATTTCAAATCCAGGTCTCTTGGACTCAGAACTTATGACCAAAACCATTATGCTTTATTGTCTCTAACCATAGCATTTCAAATCATAAGCATATATTAATACCAAATACCTGTTAAGTATAATCCAAATTATATGTCAATGTCAAAACTGCTACAAATTTGGAAAAAAAGTTGATCATTCAAAACTTACCGCAAAACTACAGTAACCAAGGTGGCTGGCAAGATGGCTGAATAAGAACACCTCCAGTCTGCAGCTCCCAGCGAGATCAATGCAGAAGGTGGGTGATTTCTGCATTTCCAACTGAGGTACCTGGCTCATCTCACTGGGACTAAACAGTGGGTGCAGCCCACAGAGGGTGAGCTGAAGCAGGGTTGGGCGTCGCCTTACCTGGGAAGCACAAGCAGTCGGGGAACTCCTTCGGAACTGGTTAACAGGCAGAGGCTGGAATAGTTTGGAGGACTCAGAAGACATAAAAATGTTGGGAAGTTTGGAACTCCTAGAGATTTGTTGAATGGCTTTGACAAAAATGCTGACAATGATATGAACAGTAAGGTCCAGGCTGAGTTGGTCTCAAATGGAGATGAGGAACTTACTGGAAACTGGAGCAAAGGTGACTCTTGTTATGTTTTAGCAAAGAGACTGGAGGAATTTTGCCCCTGCTCTAGAGATTTGTGGGACTTTGAACTTGAGACATATGATTTAGAGTATCTTGCAGAATAAATTTCTAAGCAGCAAAGCAGTCAACAGATGACTGGGATGCTGTGAAAAGCATTCAGTTTTAAAAGGGAAACAGAGCTTAAAAGTTTGAAAAATCTGCAGCCTAACAATGCAATAGAAAAGAAAATCCCATTTTCTGAGGAGAAATTCAGGCCAGCTACAGAAATTTGCATAAGTAACGAGAAGCCAAATGTTAATCCCCAAGACAATGGGGAAAATGTCTCCAGGGCATGTCAGAGACCTTTGCAGCAGCCCCTCCCATCATAGACCTGGAGGTTTAGGAGGAAAAAATGGTTTCATGGGCAGGGCCCTGGGTCCCTGTGCTATGTTCAGTCTAGGGACTTGGTGCCCTGTGTCCCAGCTGCTCCAGTCATGGCTGAAAGGGGCAACATAGAGCTTGAGCTATGTCTTTGGAGGGCACAAGCCCCAAGCATCAGCAGCCTCCACATGCTGTTGAGCCTACAGGTGCACAGAAGTCAAGAACTGGGGTTGGGAACCTCCACCTAGATTTCAGAAGATGTATGGGAATGCCTGAATGGCCAGGCAGAAGTTTGCTGCAGGGACAGGGCTCTCATGGAGAACCTCTGCTAGGGCAGTGCAGAAGAGAAATGTGGGGTTGGACCCTCTCGCATCAGTGTGACCTGGTTGTGAGACCTGGAGTCAAAGGAGATAATTTTGGAGCTTTAAAATTTGCCCCACTGGATTCTGGACTTGCATGGGCCCTGTAACTGCTTTGTTTTGGCCAATTTCTCCCATTTGGAACTACAGTATTTACCCAATACCTGTACCCCCATTGTATCTAGAAAGTAACTAGCTTGCTTTTGATTTTACAGACTCATAGGCAGAAAGGACTTGTCTTGTCTCAGATGAGACTTTGAACTGTGGACTTTTGGGTTAATGCTAAAATGAGTTAAGACTTTGGGGGGTCGGGCACAGTGGCTCAAGCCTGTAATCCCAGCACTTTGAGAGGCCAAGACAGGTGAATCACGAGGTCAGGAGATTGAGACCATCCTGGCTAACACAGTGAAACCCCATCTCTACTAAAAAAAATACAAAAATCTAGCCAGGCGAGGAGGCGGGAGCCTGTAGTCCCAGCTACTCGGGAGGCTGAGGCAGGAGAATGGTGTGAACCTGGGAGGTGGAGCTTGCAGTGAGCTGAGATCCGGCCACTGCACTCCAGCCTGGGCAACAGAGCAAGACTCCATCTCAAAAAAAAAAAAAAAGACTTTGAGGGGACTGTTGGGAAGGCGTGATTAGTTTTGAAACGTGAGGACATGAGATTTGGAGGGGTCGGGGTGGAACGATACGGTTTGGCTCTGTGTCCCCACCCAAATCTCATCTTGAATTGTACTCCCATAATTCCACTTGCTGTGAGAAGGAGCCAGTGGGAGATAATTTGAATCACGGGGGTAGTTTCCCCCATGTTGCTCTTGTGGTACAGAATAAGTCTCATGAGATCTGATAGTTTTATCAGGGTTTCCCCTTTTACATCTTTGCCATTTTTCTCTTGCTGCCACCATGTAAGAAGTGCCTTTTATCTCTCGCCATGATTCTGAGGCCTCCCCAGCCATGTGTAACTGTAAGTCCAATTAAACACCTTTTTATTCCCAGTCTCAGGTATGTCTTTATCAGCAGCATGAAAATGGACTAATACAAGAGCCCAATTTAAAAATGGGCAAAGGAAGTGACTAGATCATTCTCCAAAAAGGATATACAAATGGTCAATAAGCACATGAAAAGATGATCAACATTATTAGCCACTAGGGAAATGAAAATCAAAACCACCAGATGTCATTTTACATCCACTAAGATGACTATACTAAAAAAGATAGACAATAACAAATGTTAGCAAGAATGTGGAGATATTCAAATTCTCATATATTGCTCATGGGACTGTAAAATGGTGGTAGCCACTTTGGAAAATAGTCTGACAGTTTCTCAAAGGGTTAAACAGAGTTACTACATGATCCAGCAATTCCACTCCTAGGTATATGCCCAAGGAAAATAAAAATGTATCTACACAAAAACGCACAATGTTCACAGCAGCAGTATTCATAATAGCAAAAAGGAGAAACCACCCAAATGTCCATCAATTGATGAACGGATAAGCAAAATGTAGTATATTTATAAAATGAAATATTGTTTAAAAATAAAAAGAAATGAAGTAATGATACGTGCCACTACACACATAAACCTTGAAAACACGTTAAGTGAAAAACCTATCACAAAGGGCCACATATTCCATGATTTCACTTATATGAATTTTCAAGAATGGAAAAATCACAGAAAGTAGGTTGGCAGTTGCCTGATGCTGGAGAGGAAAAGGAGATTGTAGGGTGATGGTTAGGGAATGTGGGTTTTTTGGAGGGGGTAATGACAATGTACTAAAATTGTGTTGATGGGTGCATAACTCTGAATATACTAAACACTCTTGAATTCTACACTTTAAGTGGGTGAATCATATGGCATGTGAGTTATATCTTAAAAAATCATAATAAATTTATATGTGATGGTCATTCAGGAATATTTTACTTTGCACACAGAAGCACAGGGGCACGTGGTGATGCTGAGACAAAATCTTAGGTCAGACATAAATATGAAAACTGCAAGTCTCTAAAGCCTCATTAGCTACTCCTCAGAAATGTTTGGGAGGCCGAGACGGGCGGATCACGAGGTCAGGAGATCGAGACCATCCTGGCTAACACGGTGAAACCCCGTCTCTACTAAAAAATACAAAAAACTAGCCGGGCGAGGTGGCGGGCGCCTGTAGTCCCAGCTACTGGGAGGCTGAGGCAGGAGAATGGCGTAAACCCGGAGGCGGAGCTTGCAGTGAGCTGAGAACCGGCCACTGCACTCCAGTCCGGGCGAAAGAGCGAGATTCCGTCTCAAAAAAAAAAAAAAAAGACATACTTGGTTTCAAAAACAAGAGAGTTAGTGAACAAACAAAAGAAAAGTATATAAAGTAGTAAAACTGCTGCAAAGGTTACCTTGATGATATCAAAGACACAAGTTCATGGGAATAAGTCACTGCCATAGGCGAAGAGAACTTACTTTCAGGTTCCCTTTGCAATGGTGAGCAGAGAGAAAAATGAATCAATGTTCTTGTGCCACAAATGAAGTATGGATAAACTTAGACACCTTTTAGCTTCTTTAACCAGGCTTAAAATGACAAAAACCAATATACAGTCAAAAGATTACTTCTGGAGAAGCCCTATTCTTGAATTAATCTTTGGAAATTAAGAATTGCTAAGGAATATTGCCATTTGGGGGTAGGCACGTAATATTGTAATAATGAATTTCTTTTGCAAAATATCCATTTTTACTTAGAAGAATCATTCAGTAATTCAAGGCAGAAATTTCTTTTTTAATATTTAATTTTAATTTTTGTGGGTACATAGTAGGCATATACATTTATGGGGTACCTGAGATGTTTTAATGCAGGCATGCAATGTTTAATAATCACATCATGTAAAATGGGGTATCCATCCCCTCAAGCATTTATCCTTTGTGTTATAACAATCCAATTATACTCTTTTTATTATTTTTAATGTACTATCGAGTTATTACTGACTATAAAAAGTAACCCTATTGTGCTATCAAATACTAGGTCTAACTCTATCTTTTCTGTACACATTAACCATTGCCCCCAGTCCCCCCCTACCAAAATTGAGCTCAATTTTTAGTTTTTTGAGGAACCTTCAAACTGTTTTCCATAGTGGTTGTACTAATTTACATTCCCACCAACAGCGTACAAGGGTTTCCTTTTCTTCACCTCCTCGACAGCATTTGTTACTGTCAAGGCAAAAATTTCAAGGAATGTTGTGAAGACATGTTTAGGTCAATTTCTTCAACATAAATTTTATACTTATGTTTTATTTTAAAGTTCATTTACAATTTATCTCTATAATGTCTATATATATTACTTATATGTTTATGAATTTTAGACTAAATTTTAATTGGAAATTATTCTTAAAATTTTATTGATGAATTCAATTATTGGTGACTTCATATACTAACCAGGTATTGCCAAATTATGATGCGGTAACAAAAATCCAGCCTCTCAGGACTTACAACAACAAACATCTTGTTACTTTACATGTCAGTAGGAGGTTGCCTGTGTGCTCCACCTTCTTTTCCATTTGTGATTTAAGTAGAGTAGCAGTCTTCATGTGGAACTTTGTCATTGTTGTGGCAGTGGAAAAAGAGAAGGCAGAACCACAGATGGCCCTTAGTGCTTCTGGTTAGTAATAGTAGACATCATTTCTGCTTAGATTCCACTGGCTAAAGAAAGTCATCTAGCAAAACCTGACATCACTAAACCTCTGAAGTGCACAGAAAAAAACACCACTGGTTGGTGAAGTCCGACATCACAGATGGAGAATTATCAGCCTTTCACAGGATAAACAGCAAACATATAAAAACAGTAATCTGTCGTCACCATGAATAATAGAGTCTGAAGGAAACATTAGAGATAATCTAATTCAATCTCATAAGTTTATAGATGAGAAATCAGAGGCCTAGAAAGAGAAAGTGATTTGCTGTAACTAATCAGGATGAAATATCTGATAAAGAGTCTCACACCATAGTAGAATTCATCTTTTTGTTTATAGGAGCAATTGATAAGTGAAAAAGGAATAGGGGAGCCCAACTTAACTATGTGTCTGCACATACACCAAAACATACAAACATACATATAGAGCAAGAGTAATAATTTTCAGCCAGCAAATTCATATTTATGCTACTAGCTGATAAATATCATGTATATCTAACAAGGTACTTAGAAAAAGAGAAATTACTCCTATTTATTTTTGGAAACACTACAAATCAAGCCTTGATTTCTTGTTTTGATAACAGACAAGAAAAGTATGGAGAAAATATTAATAATGCAAATTAAAGTGTGTCACATCATGTCATATTGTAAGTAGCACCAAAAAATTGGAGAACTATTCTCCCAGTATTTGAAAACTTACCTAATTTAGCAAAAAAGTCACACAGAAAACTGACAAACAAGTGATGTTTTAACATCAGTCTTTTTCACTTCCTTCTTACTAGTTAATGTAAACAAACATATCAACCAACATTCATGGTTAACCACATCATGTTCATCAACTACAACCATAGGGAAGCTATGGATACAGGAGACCGAAAAAAAAATCTGAAATAATTCTATGAGAATCAATTGGCTATATTAAAAGCACTATGTATTTTATTATTGTTTCTAAGTTGTTCTACACATTGTATGTAAATAAACTTTACAATAAACATATACATACATGCATACTTTTTTTAGAAAGCTTCTTCTTAAATATTTACCAGTAAGCACTACGAATAGAGATACTCATCAAATATCTCTCAAAACTTCTGATATTATCAATGTCTATAGAAACAATGAGAAAGAAAAAGAGCTTTCACTATTTATCTAATGCTTTTATGTTCATGCATCTAAGTACCTACAAAGTGTAAGCATCTGTTTCTAATTGCTATGTTAAATACAAAGATGTAGTCTCCTCAAGGAGTTAAAAATACAACAGAGGAAATAATTGACATAAACCTTACTATAATACAAAGAAGTATGAGCAACACCACCCCCCTTCCAAAAAAAAAAAACATAGGAAACATAGTAACAAAGTAATGTGCCAGTGCACTTTAGTAAGAAATGTCAAATCTGGAATTAGAAATGGTTTACATACATTCCTAAACACTCTATAAAAGTTTTACTACAAACTAATAATTAGAATAGTGTTTATCATAGTGCTTTGAGCACAGTAAATTATCAACATTACGTCATCAACGTTATGTCTCTTGAATTGTACTAAAGGTAAATCTGGCTGGGGATGATGGTTCACGCTTGTAATCTCAGCACTTTGGGATACGAGGCAGGCGGATCACTTGAGGTCAGGAGTTAGAGACCAGCCTGGCCAACATGGAGAGAAACCCTGTCTCTACTAAAAATACAAAAAATTAGCTGGGTGTGGTGGTGTGTGCCTATAAAATCCCAGCTACTAGAGAGGCTGAGGCACAAGAATTGCTTGAACCTGGGAGGAGGAGGTTGCAGTGAGCCGAGATCATGCCATCACTGCACTGCACTCCAGCCTGGGCAACAGAGTAAGATGCTGTCTTAAGGAAAAAAAAAAAAAAAAAAAAAAACACAAAGGAAAGAAAAGAAAAAGAAAAGAAACTGGCAAGGATTGGGTCAAAGAAGAGGCCCTCTGATTAGGCAAAAAAAAAAGTAGGAAGGAGAGAAGGACACATTCTAATAGACACAACTGTGGTGAGATAGTGAGACCACAGATGGCATTTGGCATCCTCAGAAGTTCTTGAAACTTGGCTCTTGCTTGAACAGTCTCCTCAAAGCAATTGAGTTGAGGGCAAAAAAAGAAAGTAAGTCAATATATTCTGGTTCTGCATTTCGAGCTACTCAGAAAGACAAACTCCAGGTTTCTTTCTGGGGGTTTTGGTTTTATATGCTTCATGAGGCCTCAGGGGCCTCACTGACTCTCACCTTAATATATTCTCACCTCTTGCAGATACTTTTAAAACTCACAAAGAGGCCGGGCACGGTGGCTCACGCCTGTAATCCCAACACTTTGGGAGGCCGAGGCGGGTGGATCACGTCAGGAGATAGAGACCATCCTGGCTAACATGGTGAAACCCCATTTCTACTAAAAATACAAAAATTAGCAGGGCATGGTGGCGGGTGCCTGTAGTCCCAGCTACTTGAGAGGCTGAGGCAGGAGTATGGCGTGAACCCAAAGGCGGAGCTTGCAGTGAGCCAAGATAGAGCCATTGCACTCCAGCCTGGGTGACAGAGTGAGACTCCGTCTCAAAAAAATAATAATAATAAAATAAAAAATAAAACTCACAAAGAATAGAATTTAAATGCAGATAGATGGTTGAAATGCAAATTAGCTTCAGATTAAATGTAATCAGACAGTAAGTGAGTATCAATGATAGATTCTCAGATTTTTACTGGTTTTGGTGACATGAATAGATAAAGGGAAGAAAGCTTAAAGAACCCAAAGAAAGGAAAAGACTGTGAAAAGAATAATCTAGGAATGAGACAAAACTCTGAGCCATCAAGTCTTTGACCCTGAAAAAAAAATTGTAGACTAAGATATTTTGTGACATCACAGCAATGACAGCTTAGATTGTATAAAAGTTTTTGTTTTGTATCATTTTTCTAAACTGAGAAGCTTAACTGAGGTATCAAAATACATAGATTGATTTCATTTCCTTGGTTGCCACAAGGAAATTTTCTTGTGGTACAAGAAAATAAGATACAATCTACTGATTTTGAAAGGCTAACTTATGTGGTTGGTTAGCTCAGTTTTTTAGAGTGTGGTGCTAATAAATGATTAAGTTACATAAAGAACAGAATTTTTTAACTTGTTAAAATGAACAATAAAAATGACAGTTAAACTACTGTATACTAAAACCCAGGGGTGGGGGGTGAACCCAGAGTACATCTAGAGTAGCAGTCCCCAATGTTTTTGGCACCAGGGACTGGTTTTGTGAAAGACAAGTTTTCTATGGACCAGGGTTGGGGGTGTGGTTTTGGAATGATTCAAGCACATTACATTTATTGTGCACTTTATTTCTATTATCATTACATTGTAAAATATGATGACGTAAGTATACAACTCATCATAATGTAGAATCAGTAAGAGCCCCGAGCTTGTTTTCCTGCAACTAGACAGTCCCATCTGGGGGTATTGGGAGACAGTGACAGATCATCCGGCATTAGATTCTCATAAGGAGCATGCAACCTAAATCCCTTACATGTGCAGTTCACAATAGGGTTGGCGCTCCTATGAGAATCTAGTGCTGCGACTGATCTGACAGGAGGTGGAGCTCAGGTGGTAATGCAAGCGATTGGGAGTGGCTATGAATACAGATGATGCTTCATTTACTCGCCTGCCACTCACCTCCTGCTGTGAGATCTGGTTCCTAACAGGCCACAGACCAGTGGCCTGTTATACAAGGAAATTCCTGATATACAAGGAAATTTAAAGTCTTAACTGCATTTAAGGGAAGTATGAGGTAAGGGAAGGAGAACTACATTTGTTAAGTAAGTATACAAATGAGAGAGAGAAAAAACCCAACAAAGTAGCAGGGAGAAAATAATAAAGCTACACCCAGAAACTGAAGAAATGGCAAACAAGCAACAGAAAAAAATAGAGAATCTGGGCCAGGCACAGTGGCTCATGCCTATAATCCCAGCACTTTGGGAGGCTGAGGTGGGTGGATCACCTGAGGCCAGGAGTTCAAGACCAGCCTGGCCAACATGGTGAAACCCCATCTCTACTAAAATACAAAAAAATTAGCCAGGTGTGGTGGTGGGCGCCTGTAATTCCAGCTACTCAGGAGGCTGAGGCAGGAGAATCGCTTGAACCAGGGAGGAGGGGGTTGCAGTGAGCCGAGATCATGACATTGTACTCCAGTCTGGGCAACAGGAGTGAAACTCCGTCTCAAAAAAATAAAAAATTTTTAAAAAAGGAAGAAAAGAATAGAGAATCTGAAAGCTAGTGTTAGAAAAGGTTAACAAAATAAATAAGCTGTCTGCCATCAAGGCAAAAAAGGATAAAAGAAAGAAGTCACAAAAGCAATATTAGGCCCAAGCACAGTGGTTCATGCCTGTAATCCTAGTACTTTGGGAGGCTGAGGTGGGCAGATCACCTGAGGTCAAGTGATACCTGTCTCTACTAAAAATACAAAAATCAGCCAGGTGTGGTGGCACACCCCTATAATCCCAGCTACTAGGGAGGCTGAGGCAGGAGGATCGCTTGAACCTGGGAGGCTGAGGTTGTAGTGAGCCAAGATTGCACCACTGCACTCCAGCCTGGGTGACAGAGAGAGAGACTCTATATCAAAAAAGAAAAAGAAAAAGAAAAAAGCAATATTAGGAATGAAAGGGGAAGCCTAAGCAGAAATAAGGAAATCTTTTAAATCATAAAATAATAGTGTAAGTTTTAGTCCATCCTTTTCATTTTCAGATATTTTATTTTGTTAATTTCAAAAGATGGTACATTCACATGGGTCTAAATTTAAACTACTCCAAGTCATTATACTAAAAACTCTTTCCCATCTCTCCTCCAACTGCCCAGTATCTCTCTCAAAGGCAGTCCAATGTTTTCATTAATTCAAGAATACTTCCAAAGACATTTTATTCATTTACAGGTTAATACAAATATGGCTTCTCTTACCACCTTTCTCACAAATAAAATAACTAGCAGGTTTTACAGATTCTCCCAGACAAAAATGTACAGGTATACTTCACAAAACCTTCAAGAATTAGATAATTTCTATCTTATACAATTTGCTTCAGGTAATAGAAAGATGAGTGAGCTCCTAGATAGCTGAACACATGGAGGTTCCTGGAGGGTGACTCATATCTTCCTTCCCCCATACCTTGCCCTATACCTTTCTTCATCAATATCCTTTATAATAAACTAGTAAACATAGTGTTTTCCTGAGTTCTGTGAGCTACTTCAGCAAATTAATCAAACCCAATGAGGGAGTCATAGGAACCCCAACCTGAAGCCAGTCAGTCAGAAGTTCCATAGACCGGGACTTGGGACTGGTGGGTAGGAGGCAGTCCTGGAGACTGAGGCCTCAACCTGTGGGATCTGACATTATTTCTGGGTAAAGAGTGTCGGAGCTGAATTAGAGGACACCCAGCTGGTGTCCACTGCTTGATATGTAGGAAACCCCCATGCATTTGGTCACAGAAGTCTCCTGTGTTGGCGATTGCTGTGGTGTGAGAGTAGAGGAAAATCACAGTTTGAGGAGAGTATTCCCTACACATATTGGTATCAGTAAAATGGAATTTGCTCGAATTGTCTTTGACTCATCGAAACATGTGGTTTGGGAAGAGAAAGGATAAAAGTTGGGGGGGGCGGTGAGGAACTTTTGATTCCTGAGTGGCCATGTGGTCACCTGTCATATGAAGCCAGTAGCTGTTTTGTGATCAGTTACTAAAGGTGAACATTACCAGTGGAATTTGGAGATGGATTCAACTCACCAGGAGCTGGTTCAGTGGATGCATAAGAAAATGCAAACTAATAAGAAATAAAGCAAAATATTCAATCCCTTAGTTATTGTTATCTATCCTGGTTATAATGAAAGTAAAAGAAGGTACTGGTTCACGACTCCAGGCTGGACCAAGCTTAGATGTAAGTCTGTCCAAGCACAGGCCACTAGGCTCAAAGTCACCCACAAAAGAGAAAATTGTGCAGTGACAACAGAAAGCATCCTGAAACCTACGATTACTAATAACATAATCAATGTGAAAGGAGGGCAAAACCAGGTAACAGTTGAAACCAGAGGATATAATGTGAAGGAATTGTTCCGTTTTGGAGATTGATATCAACTTCCTGAGAAACTTTTACTCAAATGGACTATGAGAGTATCAAATTTAGGGGCAGTAGCTTTGATTTTAAATACTGCAGAGTGGAACAGCATGTTTGGGTTGTAGGACCCACAACTCACCATTGAACAATCGCAGATGGGTGTATACAATTCAGGTACACAGGAGGTAATTCCTCAGCGAATAGCCAGGCTGGCGGACTGGATAAAATCCACTGTAAGGTCTGTTTACCCTGAAAAGGGGAACTGTCCAACTCCACCTATAAATGCCAAGTGGAGCACCCCAGATGAGGCAGTTGGTATGCTTTGTATGTAAGCCATATGGGACTGGCTTTATGATGATAGGGATATTCAACCACCGAATATGCCCATCATGCAGGTTATGGTAAATGTTGTTATTAAAGGGGCCCCTTCCACCTGGGCATCCCACATGACATTACTCCTGCAGAAGAGGGCCCCTTAAAATCATTACCTGGTTTTATTATGGGAATGATGAACATTGTATCTGATTGGGGAATGTTTACCCTACCTGGTACTATAAAACAGAAGGCATGTAAATCAAACAACATTTCTAGAAGACTTATCAAATTTTCTGTCTCAGCTTCCCCTCATGGGTCTTACAGATGCTAATAAAAACATTAGGTTAATTAGACCAGGCACAGTGGCTCATACCTATAAATCCCAGCACTTTGGGAGGCGATACAGGTGGATCACTTGAGGCCAGGAATTCTAGACCAGCCTAGACAACATGGCAAAACCCTATCTCTACCAAAAAAAACACACACACACAAAATCAGCTGACCATGGTGGCACATGCCTGTAATCCCAGCTATTCAGGATGCTGAGGCACAAGAATCCCTTGAACTTGGGAGACAGAGGTTGCAGTGAGCTGAGATCACATCACTGCACTCTAGCCTGGGTGACAGAATGAGACTGTCTCAAAAAAGAAAAAAAAAATAGGTTAACTAATAAGAGAATGGTGAAAGGAAAAAGGGAGAGTCAAAGGACTCATCCCAGGAAGATGGAAATTTTTAAAAGGTTATTTAGAAATAAGGTGAATAAAGAAAACATTGATGGGGTGAAACAAAGAAGATAAAGAAAGGGGAGAGTCATGGGACTATTCCCAGCAGGGTGGAAATCTTTAGACCGTTATTAAGAAATTGAATGAGTAAGATGGAAATTGATGGGGTTATGAGAAAGGTCTTAATACAACACTATCGAAGGTTCCCAAGGGAACCCCTTCTGGCCCCCCAATATTAAAAGGCCCCAAACCAATTTGGAGAAATTAAAAAAGCTAGAAGGCAGAGGTTACAATGAAAAATCTGATGCAAAATTGCCTGTGGCAGTAATTGGGCAGACTAATCAAGATAAAGATGGACAAAAGGGCCAGGGTTCTTTGTCTTAATCCTTGGCTGGGGATTTTTGCACAAAGTTTTTTGCACACCAGAGGGTAAAATAGTCTGAGGATGGAGAAGTTACTGAAACTAGAAAATTTAAAATGTAAAAGTTGATGGGCTTCTGTATATAATATATCTGTTAGTATATTTGAACATTGTATCTGATTAGATGTTTCCCCTAACTGGTACTGTAAAACAGATGGCATGTAAATCTGCCCTTCAAGCAGTATTAATTGGACATGCTAAATGAGAACCAGCAAAATTTTCGAGGTCTGTGCAGTACAGAGTAGAAGCTAGAGTGCCAGTAGGGATAAATTCTCCACTTGATAACACTCTGTGAAGTATTCCCTAGGCCTTATTGGCAAAAGCCTCTGAGCACCTCCCAGCAAAATCTACTGGGACTTTGGACTAGAGAATTTCCACTTGAGAGGGCTTGCTATGAAATGTTAGCTGAAGCTACCCCTATGACACCAGAGATACCCATGTTGTCTTGGGTGGTGTCAGAGAAATAGTCTAATGGGGATGGCAGTGCCCAGAAGAGTTCCATAATAAAATGCACGTGGTTTATAGAGGATCATGCTATCTGGGAAATCTAAGGAGGGAATGCTCTTGAGCAGGGTGTTTCCTTTCCCCTAAGACTGACTCTAGAATTGTGTGAGAAACTGCTTGATTCTACAGTGCCGGATAAACTGCTCTCAATTGACTAACCAACAGCCGCTTGATTTGTGGATGCAATTCCAGGGTAAATGGACACCACCTATTTGCAAGGCAGCTACTTTGATCAAGAAGGTAAAAACAGGTCTGCTCAGTGGGCTGAATTGCATGCTGTTTTTCTAACAGTGATGGAAGAATTGATCAATGGTAAAAGCCCCTGTGTTTGGGTGTTTACTGAATCATGGGCAGTGACCCATGGTCTGGCCATACACTCAGGCAAGAGGGCCATGGAAATCTGGCCTATTAAATGGATGCACATATGGAGCACAGTCCTATGGAGAATTTCAGGGGTGCATTAAAGAAGAACAAGTCAATGCTCATCTGAAGAACTCCCTTCCAGGTTCAGAAAGTGACTGGAATCGACAAGCAGATATACCCATGTACTCCCTTGAAGTGGCCACCTGGGTCCTTGAAATGAGTGAATATGGGGGTATTTCACAGAGCAGAGATGGGCTGAATGTAGACATGTTTCTTTTACATCTTCTCAGGCACAAAATGCCAGCAAGAACTGTTCTGTTTCTCAGCAAGAGAGACAAAGACTGCTGATGACTATGGGACAGATTCTCTGGTGGGAAGGCCCTGAACATAGCTGGATAGTGAGACAGATGCTAGTAGCCCTGGGGGACTACAAATGAGTCTTGACAGGAATAGACACTGGCTATGGAGTGGGCTTTGCGTATCCAATGGAAGACGAAAATGCTCCAAGTGCCATAAAAAAAAAATAATAATAATATATTGCGTGGATATGGATGGCTAGCCATCATTTTTGAAGACCAAGGAATACATTGTATAGCCTATAATGTCCAACAATAGGCACAGATCCTCCTTAGAGTAATAGTTTGATAGAGAAGTAGAGCAGACAATGGAAATATTGGTTGTCTAAATCGGGGGAAATAAAAGCATGAAGAGCTGACTTACACACCTTCAAGTGTCTGCTCACACACATAGTCAGTTGGACTAGAATGTGCCTGCTAGATTTTTTCTGTTTTTTTGGTGATCTGGGGAAGAAGGGCTGGGGAGAATGCTAGTATGACTATGCAGTTCTTGCCAAGGGAGGCATACACTGATATAATGACTATAATTTTTTCTTTCTTCCCCAAATCACCTCAGAAAAAAAAAAAATTAATTTTTCTCCCCTACCTGATAGAGTGGTCCTAGTGTGTCCAGAATTGGTTCCTTCCAGTGGGTTCTTGGTCTCACTGACTTCAAGAATGAAACCATGGACTCTCTCAGGGAGTGTTACAGTTCTTAAAGATGGTGTGTCCAGAGTTTGTTCTTTCAAATGTTCACATGTGTCTGGAGTTGCTTCCCTCTGATGAGTTCGTGGTCTCGCTTGACTTAAGGAGGAAGCTGCAGACCTTTACTGGGAGTGTTAACAGCTCTTAAAGGTAGCAGGTCGAGAGTTGTTTGTTCCTCCCAGTGGGTTCCTGGTGTCAAGTGAAGCCGCAGACCTTCTCAGTGAGTGTTACAGCTCATAAAGGTAGTGTGGACCCAAAGAGTGAGGAGCAGCAAGATTTACTGTGAACAGAGAAAGAACAAACCTTCTACAGAGTGGGAGGGTGACTCCAGTAGGTTGCCCTTGCTGGCATTGGTGGCCAGCTCTTATTCCCTTATTTGGCCCCACCCACATCCTGCTGATTGATCCATTTTACAGAGCACTGATTGGTCCATTTTATAGAGTACTGATTGGTCCGTTTTTACAGCATGCTGATTGGTGCATTTACAAACCTTTAGCTAGACACAGAGTGCTGATTGGTGCATTTATGATCCTTTAGCTAGACAGAAAAGCTCTCCAAGTCCCCACCCGACCCAGAAGCCCAGCCAGCTTCACCTCTCACTAGGACCCCACTGTGACTGCAAGTGCTGGAACAGCAGGGATAATTTCTGAGCAAAAAACTGTAACTATGTTTTTAAACCTTCCTAAGGGCACCATGTGTGTCAAAATTCCTAAGATTCCTAAGAGCAGGATGTGGGTGAGTTGTGCCTTCACCCCATCTACCAAAACTGGGACTAACAGTGAAGGAACTTATATTGCCTGGTAAAAATAGCTCACTCATTCTGCACCTAGGTAACATACCCTGTCTGAATGCACGTGAACTGTGAGGAGGAGCTGCTTGCTATACTTTGTATTGCTACCTGCACTATAGACCCCAGCACAGTGGTGATTCCAATGTCCCTTCCAAAGGTAAAAAAGTATGGGTATTAATGGAGAGAAGGAGCAATTGTAGCATATAGTAAAGAAATAAATATATGGGTTATTGAGGAAAATTCAATATTACATTAACAATTCAAGAGTCTCAGAGCAAGAGGATATTGTCTCTTAGATCAGTTATCCCAGATGCCTGAAAGGGTGAAGCTGTATCTTTACTAAGGTCACTCTTGCTTTGGAAACCTGACAAGATTGAGAGGAAATTTGCAAACCTGAATGGCCTCGACTTGGGGGGACATTCATACAATATGATGGACTGGATTAATTATTGTGTTTGTAGATGATAATAGATAGATAGATAGATAATAGATAGATATAAAGGTTCTCTAGTCAAAATCCCAGGGGTGGTTGTGGTGTTACGATATATGTTGATTTTTGTTCATGGTTCATCCTGGCTCATAACTCACATAGCCCTTGTTACAGTCTTTTGTTACAATGTGGAGTACGTTAGGCCTCAGGGCAGGCCTCTGACCTTCTCCTGCCCTCCTTTCACTCTAATGTTCCTCTCACGAGAGGGTCCCACCCTATATCCTGCGGGAAAAAAATGCTGATGTCATGAAGCTTCCATAAACACCCGAGAGGACAGGGCTCAGAGAGCTTCCAGATAGCTGAACATGTGGAAGTTCCTGTAGGGTGGTGCACCTAGGAAAAGCATGGAAGCTCCAGATCCCTTCCTGCATACCTCACCCTACAGGTCTCTTTATCTGCATCCTTTGCAATAATCCCTTATCATAAAGTAGTAAATGAGAAAGAAAAGAGAAGGAAAGAAAAGAGAAGGAAGGAAGGAAAGAAAGAGAAAAAAAGAAAGAAAGAAAGAGAGAGAGAGAAAGAAGAGAGAGAGAAAGAAGAGAGAGAGAAAAATAAAGAAAGACAAGGAAGGCAGGAAGGAAAGAAAAAGAAAGAAAATGAAAGAAAGAGAAAGAAAGAAAGGAAAGGAAGGAAAGAAAGAAAGAGAAAGAAAGAAAGAGAGAGAGAGAGAGAGGGAAGGAGGGAGGGAGGGAGGGAGGGAGAGAGACACGGAGACACCTACGGACATCAATGCTAATTGGCTCATACAACATCTATTCCAGCTCCACAAAGCAGACAGAAGCCATATAAAACATTGTATTTCCCAGAATCTCTTTAGCTCAGATACCAGATGTGATTTGAGTTCTGCTATCAAACTTTACCCATTTGAAACTAATTTGGAAGTGAATCAAATGGGAAGAGGTTTAGGATGCAGGGCATCCATTTTGCTGCAGGGGCTGGTGACACAGCTGGGCATCGGTGTCCTGACTGCAGATACCTTCCTGATTAGCAGAGGTGATGTGATTCTGGAAATGCCAACTATAGCAGCTTCTGTATCCTGATTTGGAGACAGCATAAGTTCCTGATTCAGTGGCTTCCTGATGGTGGAAGAGATGGCAGCTTCACAATGTTTCAAATTCTTGATTATAACACTGGCAGTATCTTCCCTGGGGGCTCAGTTCTGCTATATGGATTTAGTCATAGTTCCTGGAAATGCAAATAAGTCTCTTTCTTCAGTTCTCAAAACATGTCTGTAAGTAATCCATTTAGCACCTTACAGGATAAATCCTTTTTTTTTCCAGGATGGAATCTGTTATCTTAAACTGAACCCTGACTAACATACTACCCAATTTACTTTGAAATGGAAACTAAGGATAATACAAGAATGAAAAATGCTATGTGAATGTCATTTATAGATACAGATTTAATAACCTAAATAAAATATTAATGAATCAAATCCAGCACAGGAGATGAACATAGAGGGGATCAAGCAGGTTTTATTTCAGAAACTCCAAAATGTCTGAAACACAGAGAATCAATTGATGTGATTCACCACATTTATAAATTAAACGAGTAAATAATTATTTTAGTTAATGAAAAATGCATTAGAAAAAATGCAACATACATTCATGAGTTTTTTTAAGAGTACCAAGAATAGAAGAAAATGGGCTTATAGATCCTGAGACAAAAATTGAAGTTTTTTTTCTTTTTTTAAAAAAAAGAAAGAAAAAGAAGAAATGAGCTTAACTAACAGTCATCTTTTTAAACCTTCCACAAACATCTTATGTAATGATAAAACGCTAGAAATATTGTCTGTAGAGTCATACAAGATGTCCATTATAGACACTGCTTTTCAGTAATGTACTAGTGCTCTCAGACAATAAAATCTGAAAAGAAAAATAAATAAGAATTATAAATACTATAAATAATGAAGGATTTTATCCATATTTTTCTTTGCTCTCACTGTGTAGCAATAAGCCTATTGCTCTTCATGAATAGAATCAATCACCACTGCCAACACCTGAATTCCCTTTTGGTCTGGTTTGTCCAGTGGCATCAATTGTTCAAAACAGTCAGTTGGCAGCGGCCACTGTCAATACAGTTGAACTTTGCTTGTGTCTCCTGGTGGTTACGGGAAATCTCTTTTAGATATTAAGTAATATCTCTTAGACATTAAGATCTCTGAACCAGTAAAAACTCGTGTTCTGAAGACACAATGCAAAAAATGTGTAAGTAGGCATTTGGTGTAATTTTATGAGTCACCATTTATAGTCATTGCTTCCCAAATCTACACATTCTGTTTATGAGAAAAACAGCCCATGTACTGATTATCAGTTCAGAGCATATAATGCATTATGCAAGACAATATCCTGACCTCCCAAGATATTGCTTTTCTGCATGGCACTATAGGTGCTGGTCTTCAGTACAACATTTCGACAATCTATAAAGCAGGTGGTAAGGGAACAATTGTAAACTGTAAAATAATTCCTTGGAGGCAATGCTGTGTGGGATACAATGACTGTGAATAAGACACTCAAAAATTCCAAGAAATAGTGCTGCAAACAGAAGCATGGCAGGCAGAGAAATCCAACTGAAATCTTTTCTAGGTACCTGCTCTCTACTTGTCCTAGTCCAGTTTATGGTACTGTGGCAGAAAGACCTAGGAGTGGCCCTTGCAATTCTCACCTCCTGGTATTTATATCTTCCTATAATCCCCTTCCCTTGAGTATGGTAGGGACCTGTAACTTGCTTCTAACCAGTAGACACTAGGAAAGGTGATGTCACTCTTATGATTACATTTGATTACATTATATGGCAAAGATGATGGATGTAATTCTTGTGATTAGATTGTTACCAAAGTCTCCATCTTAGCAGACTGGAGCTAGAAACTCTCCTTGCAGATTGGACTAGCTATATAATTTGTGGGACCCACTGCAAAAGCAAAACCTGGGGCTCCTTTTTCAAAAATTACTAAGAATTTCAAAACAACTACAATGGAGCCTTAAACCAAGTATGAGTCCTTCTAAGCACAGGAATATGTGACAGCATAGGATGTGTGCGCATAAAGCCAGCTTGGCTTGTGGGTTTGATGAAGTAAGTGGCCATGTTCTAAAAGACCATATGTCAAGGAGCTGTGGGCAGCCTCCGGACAAAAGCTAGCAAAAAGTCAGGGCCTTCAATCATATAGCCAAAAACTATGAATTAACTTAGAATTGGATTCTCCCCTAATGAAGCCTCTAGACAAGAATGCTAGTATGGCCAGCACCTTGATTACAGCCTTCCGAGAACCTGTGCAAAGAACTCAGCTAAGCCATGTCCAGACTTGTGACACATAGAAACTGTGAAGTAATAAATGTGTTTTGTTATCAATGGCTAATTTGGTGATAATTTTTATGCAGCAATAGAAAACTAATGGAGATGTCACATAAAAGATTGAAGATAAGTTCCTGCTGTTGACAAGCCTTCAGGAGTAAAAATTGATGTTGTTGAGTCCATGCATGGCCTCCATCCCTGCAAGATTGACATTTTTTAATGAGCCTATTAAGAAAGCAATGGTGTGGTCATAGATAGAGGCTAACTGCCAGCCTCTTTGATTATTAAGAGCTTCCTCCATGGTAAAGACTTTTTGATGCACTTTCATTTGGGACAATATTCTCATATTCTGGATCCATAGAAAGACATCTATACTTGTATTTTACTTTTCAAACTCCTTGTTTCTAAGACTCTAATCTTCCTCCTTCTAGTTCCATTAGCTAGTGACCATAAATGAGCATAGACTCTTGACTCAGGCTATGGTTTTCATGATAACTGGAAAATTAACTGGGATACTCAAAATTCCATCTGTCAAGAGGAATTCATTTTTCATGGTCCTTAAGAGCTAACCCTGATTAGGTTTGTAGGGAGGTGGTAGTCTACTTTCACCTAGTGCCAGCAAATTATGTTGACTCATCTGTTAACCAAGGTCAGAGATTTAGGTCATAGATAACTTGCCATGAGGTCATAAATGAAGTTGAGAGAAAAATGACAATGCGGCAGAAGTAGCACACTCAGAATATGAATCATATACACATGTATCCTTTTTGTGCCTCTAGATATTCTCCGGCTCTGTTCCACATATACTACTTCCTTTTGATAGTAGACTGCTACTGGGCATGACTAACTTGGTACTTTAATTGATAACATGTGGTTCATCATGATCAGCTCAGATCAAATATCAAGTAGTTATCTGGACTAATGGTCAGGAATTTACTGTCTATAATTATGGTAATCATGTCAATTTGCCGTAGTGAGTAACTACTCTAATTTCTGTCAACCTAAGATCTTCACATTCTCACTGAAATTAAGGGTGCCCTCAAGAGGTATTCCTAATTCATTTGTTTTCTTACTTTTTTTTTTTTTTTTTTGAGACAGTGTCTTGTTCTGTTGCCTAAGCTGGAAGGCCATGTCACAATCACGCCTCACTGCAACCTCAACCTCTTGGGGTCAAGTGATCCTCCTGCCTCAGCTTCTCGAGTAGCTGAGACCACAGGCACAAGCCACCATGCCCAGCTAATTTTATATTTTTCATAGAGATGGGAGTCTTGCTATGTTTCCTAGGCTGGTCTCAAACTCTTGGCCTCAAGCAATCCTCCTGCTTCGGCCTCCCAAAGTGCTGGGAATATAGGTATGAGCCACAATGCCCATGTAATGTATTTCTTGTTGTTGCTTATTGGGCAGCCACCTGAGCCAGAGGTGGCTCAGAAAGACTCCCAAATTGTTTGTTTGTTTGTTTTTCAAAATAGAAACAAGGTCTTACTATATTGCCCAAACTGACCTGAAGCTCTTGGCCTCAAGTGATCCTGCTGCTTTGGTCTCCCAAAGTGCTGGGATTACAGAAGTGAACCACTGCACCCAACCTACTGTCTAATGTATTTCTAACAGATTTGGCAAAGAGGTCATCTCTAAAACCCTCTTGAGGGATTTTATTAGGAGTCAGGAGAGCCGTATGTAAACAACAAATTACTCCAATATTTTTACCTCAAGATTTCTACCCAAGTGTTTTAATTCTTGTATCAATATCTTTCTTCTCTATAGTAGGTCCATTTCTGTTCATATGAGGTATAGTCTAGATTTCAGTCAACCAAACAAGAAAACAATTAAAACTACTCCCATATGTTTAAACTAGGATATTAAAAGCCTAATTTCTGACAAGGTTACCCATATTGGTAACTTCAGTTACTTCTTAAAATATATTCTTCCCTTATTTATATCTATACATTAACCAAATCTTCTTTTCATCACTGAACTAAAATAATATTTTTCTTAAACTATTTTAAAGTATAAGCTTTGTCATCCTGGGGGTTATGCTATAATATCACTCCCTTAATACAAGCTCAAGTTGAGGATCTAGTTTTCATTGTTGGCCTAGACATAATAAGTATTAAGAGTAAAGCAAGAACAGGACTGACTTCCTCCTGCAATATGACCTCCTTAGGTAAAGTTGTGACAGGGTTGTAAAGCAAGTTAAGAACAATCTCATGAGTCAAATGAAAGTAAGCACTTCTGGAAGCAAGGGAGTCGCTATGAAGAGGGGTCAGTAATCTCTGAGTCAATAAAATTAAATCCTTTCATGTACCCCATTTTAGTCTGGGGGGACACTACTCTTTCGTTACCAAACTCTTAACTTTCACATACTACACAAGACTGTGAATTCAGCTGAGTTTGGAATTGGGAAACCTACATAATTAAAATTTGACTATCTCAACCCTGTGGCTGCAAGAAAGGAGATATTCTTTTAGTTGGTTTTCAACCTACGCCCTAGAATTTTGAGAATGTCATTCTTTATTTATTTAGCTGTTCAGCTTCTTTAGAAACAACACCTCCAGCCCATTCCTGATACCAGTTTATATCAGTCAGGATTTTTAGCTAGAAACAAAAAATAACCAAGTTCAACTGATGAAGGCAGAATAGGACATTATTATAAGGATTTGGGGGTAGTTCATGGAATCATTAGGAAGCCTAGACAGTTAGGGACAGGGCTTTGCACCAAAAACAATGCTCAAAATCACACCATAGAAATGATCTAAAGAGAACCCCACTGTGGCCTTCAGCAAACAAAAGTGGTTGCAACCTGCATTGTACAGAGAACTAGCTCTGTGTACTAAATGCCACCAATAGCATAGCTTCCATTACTGATACAAAGTTTAGTCCTGCTGCAACAATCAACACAGCTGTGCAGAGTCCTTTCTTCGGATGCACTGGCTCTCAATTTCTAGTAGAGAAACAAGACCATGTGCCCCATTCCTAGGTGCAAAGGAAGCTCAGGAAGCAAGTATTTGGCACTTTCAGTGTTTATAGTGGAAAACAGGGTCAGTCTCCCACCACACTCATAAAATGGAAAGTTCCCAAAATATAGGCATATTAGTTGATGAACAGCCAAAATGAATGACAAATGTAAGGTGCGATTAAAATTGTGTATACCATATGTACCCTATTATACATAAATTCGATCTCTAGAATTTCTAATGCAATTCTTACACAAATGCGAGACAAAAACAAAGACTTTTTTGAAGCATTGTATGTAATAACAAACATGAAAAGAAATCAAATGTCATTGGTAGAGGATTAGATAAATAGGTTGTCATATGCTAATATGATTTTTTATTTAGGTATTGAGAGACTGAGAGTTTTATATATATGGTTTTTTTTGTTTGTTTGTTTTGTTTTTTTTGAGACGGAGTCTCGCTCTGTTGCCCAGGCTGCAGTGCAGTGGCGCGATCTCTGCTCACTGCAAACTCTGCCTCCTGGGTCCACGCCATTCTCCTGCGTCAGCCTCACGTGTAGCTGGGACTACAGGCGCCTGCCACAACACTCAGCTAATTTTTTTGTATTTTTTTCAGTAGAGATGGGATTTCACCGTGTTAGCCAGGGTGGTCTTGATCTCCTGACGTTGTCATCTGCCTGCCTCGGCCTCCCAATGTGCTGGGATTAGAGGCGTGAGCCACGGCGCCTGGTCCCATATATCAATTTTTAAAAGACTGCCTTTGAGGTGCTCCCAAAGGAGTGGGAGGATAAACACGTAAGTATATCATTAGGACATGTATAATGTATCAAAGCCTCAAATGGTATGGGACTGAGGTGGTGCTGTTAGAAGAGTCTGCCTGTGCTTGTGGAAGGGACATCACAGAGGAAAAAGATACATATGTAAGTTAGGATTTAAAGGATACACAAGAATGTATGATGTAAAAGAGGAGTGGTACATTCCAGGCAATGCAAATTATATTTTTACAGTCACTAAAGTTTGTTATAGCACAATGTTTTTCTGAAAAGTAAGTGTTTGTCATGTTTGACATTAAACAACAAGGACTTGATGGCAGTGTTGTAGCATGAGGGAGACTCCAGGAAGAAATTTTAAGTTTCTAGGAACTTCCCTTCAACCTCAAACTAAAGTAAAGCAAAAAGTAAACGAAATAGCACAAAACACTCCAATTTTTGTCCCACTTCAAACTGCTATGGTCACATTACATCATTATATCACTGAAAAACTTTACTACAAAAAACAGTTAGAATTTGGCAAATCAAAGCTAAATAATTTTTTCACAGAAAACCAGTCACTAATACTGTAGTTACTTTTCCAACTTAAGAGAAAAGAAAAAAAAAACTTTTGAAAATGTTGCCATCTAGTGGCTTCAAACTGGAAAAAAATTAACTATACTTAAGTGAATCATTCAACTATGTTTCCTAGGAAAAGTTTCCTTACCAGTTCTTAAATAAACAAATATTACATTTGTGTCTCTGCTTTAAAAGAAAGGGCTCAATTTAGGCCACTAGGTTTCAAACGTTTGCTTCATCATTTACTAGCTGGATGACCACAGGCAAGTTGCTTAATCTCTGTAAAATGCACCTAATAATAGTAACTACCTGCCAGAGTTGTTAAGGATAATTAATGAGAAGATCCTAATAAAGTTGTTTAGCTCAGCATGTTACTCATATTATACACCCAATGGGTAATAATAATTATATTGCCTAAGGGGGAGTTGCAAAACGTGTGGGTTGTTAGTAGGATTGCAGTTTGAGTGATACAGTATTTAAAATGACTGTACTTTTGTTGGCAGTTTGGGTTAGACCGTTATACTTTTTTTTTTTTGAAGCAGTAGAAACATTGTAATGGTATATTGGTATATTGTTGGTATCTAAATAGCAGCTTTCAATAACTGGCATTCTCTAATTTTGAAAGATCCTTGAATCAAATTATGATTACGATTTACTGTTACAATATTTGTAAAGTCCAGTTCATCCCTGATTTGATCTCTTTGCTGTTCTATAAGAAAATATACATATTCTATAAAAGCATATATGGAAGTGGAGGAAAAGGCAGCTTTACCAGTTGGTTAAAAAAATTGAGGCTCATATAGGATGCAACCAGCCTTAAAACTTCCTGTCATGGAGACAAGGCAGATGAAACTGGTTCTCTCTATTTATGACATTATTTGAACTATAGTACTGCTATGACTTATTTTATTCTTCAAGACAGTCCTTGAGACTCAGTTTAACTTAATTTCACCTGTCCAGTGAAGCAGAAACAGCACGATTATTAAAATGTGTTTGACAAAAATGTCTCTTGAGATTTTCAAGGATATGATGATAAAATGTTTATGATTGAGAAATGTTTACCATTGATTGAAAAATGTTTACCATTGAGAATTTGCAGTTAGGCAATCAGCACTATTCATAGTATTAATGGGCTGGAATCAATCTTGGGGGGAAGAAAGCATGCCACAAAAGTCCATCATGAACACCCCTTCTTGGATATTTTTATCAAAAACTTGGATAAATTGAAAACTTGTTTCTTCTAAGTTGTAGAATATTTTGGGTGGATAGGTTTTGTAGGCAGCCTTTAAGATGGCTCCAGTCATTCCTGCCATTCCAGTATTCACACTTCTGTGAAATCCCCTCCCCTTGTGTGTGAACTGCACCTAGGAACTCACTTTTAATCAATACAATGCAGCACAAGTGATGGGTGTCACTTCTGAAATTAGGTTACAAAAAGCCTGTGGCTTCCATCTTGCAAATTCTTTCTTCTTCCTCTTGCTGACCAACTGTGATATAACCTAGTTACTAAGTTGTGAACTGCCCACCTGTCAAGGAACCAAGGGGGACCTCTGGCCAACAGTCCATTAGGGACTGAATCCTGCCAATAACCACATGAGAAACTCAGAAGCAAATTTTATTTCAGTCAAGTCTTCTGATGAGACTGCAACCCAAGCCAACTGCTTTATTATATCTTGGGAAAGAACTCAAGGCAAAGGTACCCAGACAAATCAATGCCCTGGATTCCAGACCCACATGTTAGATAAAATATTTTGTATTTTAAGCCACTAAGTGGTAGGGCTATTTGTTACACAGCAACAGGTAACTAATACAGTTCACCAGAGGTTGGCAAATTACAACCTGTGGGCCAGATCTGGTCTGAGGCTTGTCATTGTATGGCCCTTGAGCTAAGAATGGTTTTTACAACTAAAATAGTTTTTTGTGTTTTATTTAATAGAAGAAAAGGAATACTACATAAAAAAGACCCATAACCCACAAAACCTAAAATCTTCACTAGCTTTTCACAAAGAAAGTTTTATAACTCCTGCAGTAAATAATATGATCAATGACAGAATCAAGATTCAGAATGATTGCCTTAACTGACTAGAATAAAGAAGTGAACTAAATGAGATAAAACTTGGCAGTCGTTAATACAAAGTTCTGTTCTTAGGTTCAAAAATTCAATCTCAGAGTTATAGGATAATGATTATGTGACAAAGATTGACAGATTTTAGTGGATTCCAGTATCACAAAGAAATAAAATATAATGTGATGCTTAAAAGTTAATATAATCTAACTTTGCGTTAACATCCAACTGATAAAAGAATGTTAGCTCAAGACTACTGGAGTCAGAGCATATGTGAAGTATTTTAACATGAATCATTTAAAAACTGTTTAGAGACAGTGGAAACGGTTTTTGTATAAGGCTCTTCAAATGTATTTCCTTAACTTACTGCAAAATGCATTTTTTTTCATCAGCATGGTAGGTGAAACCACTGGTATCCAAAATTATGCATTTTATCGGTAGTAATCTCTGTATTTTTAAACAGCTTTTCCTTTGATATCTATTTGTATTTTACAATAGGTTTATATTTTTCTTTCTTTCTGTTTTCTTTACATGTATTCCCAAAAAAGTAGGGGGAAAGGAAAGACAACCAAGGATGTGCATGTATTTGAGAATGGAGGTTGGAGGTTGGTGTATTTAAGAGTGTTTTGTCCTTCATGTCTTCTTTAATCTCTTGAAATTTGGTCTGTCTCTGTCCATTTATGTTGGCCCATGCTATACACATGTAAATATATCTCTGCAGATAAATCCCAGAGCTTTGAGGTAAAAGTCACTGCACAATAAAATGCTTCTAGAAACAAGCAAAAAGCAGAAAATCTTCACTAATTCTGAATTCACATTTTTGCATGTTATGAATGAGGAGCATAGAGACTAACCAAATTGTTACAGCTCATTTGAGTTCAAAGTGTTTTGAAGGCTGACTGGAGATATGATGTACCCATAGATGCAATTAGCAACATTCATTCCTTATTTACAGTAAAATCTACTGTCTCCTCACTTTTCTAGAGAGCTACTTCAGTTTATTTTAACTTCATGGGTCACAATTCTTTGTTGTTTACTGTTATCCCAGAGAAATTGTTTTAAATGTATCAAGCAGTGCCTGACTCAGATTCAGTGGCTTCTTCAGCTTCCATGCCAGCCAGGAGGACAATCAAAGAGGACTGCTGACAAAAATAGAATTTGGTGCTGAACCCTGAAAAGCAGAACTGTGGAGGCACTAATCAAATTCCTCTGAGGAAGAATATTTCTGCCTCAAAATGTGAAAAGTGACTGCTATTTTCATACTCTAGAGGGAGGTGCAGACTAGAACTAAACTGACTCAGTATGGTGAAAATACAAGAGAGATGAAAAGAAAAGATGATACACACAAAGGAGAGTAGAGAATTGCAGTGATAACGATTCTGCTTATATTAAATCACTATTTGAGTGAAATTACTTAAATATTTAAGGTTAAAATTTAAATCTCAAATCTTTATTTGGGTAATATTCACATTTGACTTTCTTTTGTACTACAAGTCCCACACTGGTAGTCTGCAACAAAAAATTCCTTTCTAACTTTTAAATCATATATCATGATATTCTACAAAAACCTTTAACCACCAAGGGTTTAGGTGGAAATCATAATGTGTTAAGCCTCTTAATGATAAGC
Organism: Colobus angolensis palliatus; assembly: GCF_000951035.1. Classification (NCBI taxonomy): domain Eukaryota; kingdom Metazoa; phylum Chordata; class Mammalia; order Primates; family Cercopithecidae; genus Colobus; species Colobus angolensis. Next base: position 4,449,785 of record NW_012120710.1, on the reverse strand, counting down.
ACCTCCATAAGAAATTTATTTCTTATAAATTTGAATTTGGCTGCTAGGAGATATAAGGGGAAAAAATTGTGTGTTAAGTTGTTCTAAGAGTTTAGTAAAAAGAAACATGAAAACAGTAAGTCAATAGATTGGTCTGCTTGTTAGAAAGAAAATTGAAAACATAGATGGCCATTGCATTTGTTGATTTATTACAAAGTAACTTAACAGAGATTATTTGAAGTCTCTATATGTTTAGAAGATGAGTCAGTGCTCAACAAGATTTCACTTGTGCAAGAATTGGAAAACCACAGGTCCAGAAAATACTCTTTTTGGCATGAGATACATAGTTATGTGGCTACTGCATCTTCATTTTAAATGAGTGTCCTCAGCTACCATGTACTAGCCATAACAGATTCATGGACCAATTAGAGATGAAATACTTCCAAAATTAGTATTGCTTCATGTCTATCTTATCATTTAATTATTATTACAAATATGCTATTATTTATATTAATTTATATTATTAAATATCATTATACAATTTTATATCCATATAACACTGAATTTGCCTTTATTCTTCTGATTTTTATGAAGTAAACAAACAAAATGGCAGTAAAGAAAAAGAAAGATGATAGTCATGCCCATCACTAACTCAGTCACTATTTCTTTTCCCTTGTTTCCTTATTATTGTGCCCATATTCATGCAGTTTAAATTATTGCTTTCATAATAGACAAAATGTTATGCTTTAGCTTTTTCACTAAAATTATACCAAAAATGCTTTTCTCCTTGCCACATGGATGCAAAATTAACATCTCAATGTACAGACATTCAGAGACTATCAATGAGAAAGTGTATCACCTGCGGAAGACCAGGCGCCATACACAAGGTGCCACTTACCTTGGCAAATTCCTCACTGTCCCTCCATCCTTACAGGCTGACACACAATTTGTTCTCTGTCCTAGAATTGATAGAATTCACGGATATCAATTTTAGCAAGCTTCAAAGAGACTGAAAAACGATGAAACTAAAACAGCAATTTATAAATTTACATTGAGAAGTATGCCCATCAAGGTTACCTCTCTGTGTTTGCTTTGACCTATCACATATTCTCCCTCTAGACAAGTTACATGGATGTCTGATAATGAGGTTGGCTGATCAATTTGGCCTCCAAAAAAAAGGAGTCTCTAATATAATTTGAATGCCTATCTCCATAATAGTTTCAAGCAGTTCAAAGCAAGATAAAGTCCTAGTCAGTGCTGGATGGGCACACTTGTTTTGTCTTCAAGACTCCTTCTTTTTGTTGTTGTTGTTTCCACTGTTTGCAACCTTGTCCTTAATTGACACATTCTTTCATTGAATGTGGCGGTAAATTCATTCTGGTTACAGTTTTATACTTTGTGCTTGGGAGCCATTCTCTCTCTTCTGCCTTAATCCACCAGTATGCTTTGATTTTACTGCCTCCCTCTTGCAAAAAAAAAAAAAAAAGAAAGAAAAAGAAAAAAGTGTATATATATAAATTTTTTTTAAACCTTAGTTATTGAGAAACACCTTACTTTTTTAATTTTTTTTGACACAGAGTCTTGCTTTGTCACCTAGGCTGGAGTACACAGGCACGATCTCGGCTTACTGCAGCAACCTCCTTCTGCCAGATTCAAGCAACCCTCATGCCTCAGCTTCCTGAGTAGCTGGGACTACATGCAAGCACCATCACAACCAGCTAATTTTTGTAGTTTTAGTAAAGACAGGGTTTTGCTATGTTGGTGAGACTGGTCTCGAACTTCTGGCCTCAAGTGATCTGCCCTCTTCAGCCTTCCAAAGCACTAGGATTACAGGGATGAGCCACCACACCCAGCCAAACACCTCTATTGTCCTTCATGTATCCTAAATATTACAGGCATGAGCCATCACACCCAGCTAAACACCACTGTTGTCCTTCATGTATCCCAAATATTTCCTACAAATGGCAGCATAATATTCCATTGAGTTTCTGCATCACAATTTATGTAAGCAATTCTCTATTATTGGCCATTTATAATTTTCCTACCTCATCCTATGAAATCATAATGCATATCATTTTTTTCTTCTTTGACATTTTTCACAAGAATTTACATAATTCCCATATTAGAAAATCAAAGGGAGAGGATCCTGTGTAACTATTTATATTTACTCCCTAATAACTTCACAAATGGTTTGAGCAGTTTATACTGACTCAGTAAATATAACAAATTCAATTTAACCTCATCATTAGTCATTTTATTTTTCTGAAATATTTGCTATGTTAATAGGAATAAAAGTATCTTATTTTAAACTATATTTTAATTACTATTGAAATTGAACATTATTAATCTCATTATTAACTTTTTGTTAAATAAATCAAATAGTCTGTTATTTTTTAAGACAGTATTAAGCTAATCACTTTGTATGAACTCTTTTATGACATAGATATTGTTTCTGTCAATACTGAGGCTAATACTTTTTTGATTAATTATTTTAATTTAAAATATTCAGATTTTTAATGTCTTATAAACCTTTTCAAATTGTAGACAAACCATTTGATTTTTTATATTTATTTTTTAAATAAAATCTTCCTCATTGTTTTAAAATACCAGATTTGTCATATATTAAAAAAAAAATTATTACATATAGTCGGCTTGCCTCTCCAGTATTCCATAGTAGATTTTTCAACCATCCTGAATAATGAATCAAGCCCTATTACCTCATTTTCTACTATATACTACATAGAGTTGTCCTTGAAAGAAGCAGCTCAATTTATAACCAATGCTTAAAATCAAAACTTCCTCTTTTGTGAATTTTGATTGATGCTTACGTTCAAAACTATTATCTGTTTTCTCTGTTCATTGTGTTTTAATACGCATAGTCTGTCTTTCCCTACTGATGTAGCACAACTCAATTTTAGTTGTTATAGGGAATTACTGGCTATCTCTTTGAAGTGCTCTCCACAGGACTCTCCAGAGTTATTTATGTAGACTGGATCTTTATAGGCTTCTTTTTCTGAATATATATCATATCATATCATATATCATGTCATAATATATATTACATTTTGGTTGCTTAAATTATTTTGCATGTCATCCCCAAACTAGAACTGGTGCAATGGCTCACAGCTGTAATCCCAGCACTTTGTGAGGCCAAGGCGGCTGGATCATTTGAGGTCCAGAGTTCAAGACCAGCTTGGCCAACATGGTGAAATCCTGTTTCTACTACAAATACAAAAATTAGCTGGGCATGGTGGTGCATGCCTGTAATCCCAGCTACTCAGGAGGCTGAGGCAGGAGAATCACTTGAAGGGGGTGGGGGGCAGGGGATGGAGGCTGCCGTGAACCAAGGCCATGCCATTGCACTCCAGCCTGCGCAACAGAGTGACTCTGTCTTGAAAAAAAGTTAAAAAAATAAAAAATATATAAAATTATCCCCAAACTAAAATTAGACATATTGAAATATGTTAAATATAATATTCTTGAAAGGATAGTAAATTATTTCTTTACTTGTATCACCTATCAAACTCTACAGATAGAAAAATTGGGGGAGGGAGAGAAGAAGAGAGGGAACAAGATAGAATGAGAATAAAACTTACAGTCATAAAACTTTTTATAGCATATAAATGAAAATATAAGTTGTATTTCTTATATTATAGGTAAATGACTACTGTTTTCACTTCCAAGATAGATGACTCTCTACCATTTCAGATAAAAAACTCTATGTGAGGTTCTGATCAAACTTAGACATTCTGCAGTGTAAGGTATGATTTTGTATATCTTCCAATCCTTGTATTCCCATGTTCTAAAAACAGGAATGTGTAGATTTAGATATATGCTGCTCAGGGCAACAAAGAGAGTCTTTCAACTATGCAGGCAAGTCTTTTCCTGTTAGTCTGGTTTCTTCTAGGTCACTAAAACTCATGCTTGTCTCTAAGTTGTCACAATGTGCATAAGTGGCATAGCTCATGCCTGCAGAAAAGGGAAATGAGAAAAAAAACACGATAGAATAACAAGAGAACCTGGATTAACAACTCTAAAATAATTAAGGCACTTTGGAGTGAGAACAACTAGAATTTAGAAAGGGAGATATTGCTGCAATTTATCACTCTTCAGAGCAATAGGAGTCAAAATTGGGGGTTCAGGCTGGGAGGTGGAAAAAGAAGTGAAATATTATGATGTCTACAATATTACTGAGTCTGATCATGACTATGTTTAAATAATCCCTAGAATTTACCCAGTGTAGTCAAATCACCTTGGAGGACAATGTTTTTTAAGTCTGGACCATCCTCAACAAACATAGTTAAAGGTGGAATTTCACACCTAGAGATAAACAATACAGTTTTTCAGTAAGTTGTTTGGGCCAATAGATGACTTTTTGTTTGCAACAAAAAGTACTGCAGTCATGCCCCTTGTAACATTTTGGCCAACGATGAACCTCATATATAATAGTGGTCCCATAAGATAATAATACTGTATTTTTACTGTAGCTGTTCTATGTTTACATATGTTTAGATACACACAAATACTTACCATGGTGTTACAATTGCCTACAACATTCATGTACAGAAACATGCTGTACAGGTTTGTAGCCTTGAAGCTATAGGCTATACCACCTAAATTTGTGTAAGTACACTCTATTATGTTTGTACAATGACAAAATCACATTTCTCAGAATGTCTCCTTGTTGTTAAGACGTATAACTATATTTGCCTTGTGAACATGGAACCAGCAGAAAGCATTACAAGTTACTGATTGACGTAGCTGATTTTCTTATTTTGGGTTTTACACAATCCCTAAAACCCTGATTGAAGAAAAGATTTTTAAAAGAGAAATCTGCCAAAAAAAAAAAATATATATATATATATATTAAAAGAGTTTTGATAAGCACCTGTAACTTAAATTCTCAATAAGACATGATTTGCCCCTAAATATCCTGTGGAAAGTAAGTTGTTTTTTAAACATCTATTCTTGTTTTTAAAATATAAAATCTTAATTGTCATGGCCATAAAATTATCTGGAAAATATACACTTTTTGTTATTTATGAGTATATGATCTTCAGTTAAAAAAAAAAAATTCAGCCTTTAAAGTTTATGCATTAAAATAATAATTTTTTTCATAAATGTTTCATTGTGCCCTTTTCTACATGTTCTAATTTCAAGTTGAAGTTGAGATAGAGGGGCTGTGTAGAAGTTGTACAAACTGTTGCCAATCTAATCTTCTTTAAAAAATGTTATCAACAATGAATCCCTATTCCCAGCCACCTCCAGTCTAAACTACTTCTCAGGGTCCTAGAGTCTTGATATCTGGGCCTAACTTTCCTACTTGGTTTCCAATAATCCTGAGTGCTCCTCTTCTATCCTGGTTAGGTTTACCAAATTCATTCATTCAATAAATGTCTGTTGAATCCTTACCATGTGGCAAGCACCACAATGGAATGATGATGCAGGCTCTAGAATCAGGCAGATCAGGTTAAAATATGAGTTTTACCCCTTACTGTGAGGTTCCTTAACCTGCATTTGCCTCTGTTTCTTATCTGTCGAAAAGGAACAATAAAGCATCATAGGTTTGTTGTACAGATTAAAGGAAAGAATGCATGTCAAGTGCATAAAACAGTTTCTGGCACATGGCTCCACAAATGTTAGATGTTGTTATTAGGGATCTTACAGTGAAACAGGAAAACAAAAAATTAAAACAAAATCGGGTGCTATGCCAGGGGAAGTTCAGGATGTTATGAAAGGGACAAAATAGCAACTACTTATCAGAAAAGGTTTCCTAGAAGAAGAAACCCTAAAATGTAAGTAAAAGTCAGCTTGGTGATAGGAGAAAGGAGTGGTCTATGGAAGAAGAGCTATATGTGAAAAGGCCCAGGAATGCATTAGCATGATAATTATGGGAAACAGAGAAATTCAGTACAGCTAAGGAATGAGAGATAAGGCCAGAGAAAAGGAGCAGGATCCAGGTCAAAAGATTCTTTAAGATTTTTTTTGTTTGTTTGTTTTAGAGACAGAGTCTCTGTCCCCCAGGCTGGAATGCAATGCCTTGATCATAGCTCACTGCAGCCTCAAACTCCTGGGCTCAAGGGATCCCCCCACCTCAGCCTCTTGAATACCTGGGACTACAGATGTGCACCACCCTGTTTGGCTAATTTTTAAAAAAAAAAATTTGTAGGGACAGGGTCTTACATGTTGCCCAGGCTGGTCTTAAGCTCCTGTCCTCATGTGATCCTCCTGATTGCCTGAGGAGGCCTCAGCCTCTCAAAGCATTGGGGTCACAGGGATGATCCACTGTGCCTGGCTTCTTTAAGGAATTTTCAACCTCATACCAGGAGAAATGAAAAGCAGTTTGAGGGTTTTAAAAAGAAAAGCAACTTGATTCTGCTCAGGTTTGAAAATACATGGCTGTTGCCCAAATGTAGTGGCTCATACCTGTAATCCCAGCACTTTGGGAGTCCAAGGCAGGCAGATCACTTGAGATCAGGAGTTCAAGATCAGCCTGGCCAACATGGTGAAACTCTGTTTCTATTAAAAATACAAAAATTAGCCAGGCATGGTGGCAGGCACCTGTAATCCCAGCTACTCATGAGACTGAGGCAGGATTGCTTGAACCTGGGAGGCAGAGGTGCAGTGATCCCAAATCACGTCACTGCACTCCAGCCTGGGCAACAGAAGGAGACTGTCTCAAAAAAAAGAAAAAGAAAGAAAGAAAGAAAAATAAAAGAAAAAACAAAATGGAAACAAGAAAAGAAAATAGTGGCTGCAGAACAGAGATTGGATTATAGAAAAAAGAAAGAGAGAGAATAGAAACATTTCTTGTGTCGTACCATCATGATATGCCCTGCTAGCCTTCAAAGGCCAGATAGTTACCACATTCTTTGTTAAGCCATTCTTTACTGTCCAACCTTTTAGTTTAATTTTTTATTGATGCATAAGAGGTATATACTTTTTTCAGGATACATGTGAAAATTTAATACATTCATATAATTTTTAAAGAGCAAATCAATGTAATTAGAAGATCTATCGTCTTAAATGTCTTTATGCTAGAAACATTCAAATTGTTCTCTTCTAGCTACTTAAAAATATACAATAAATTATTGTAAACTAGTCACCCTACTGATATATCAAACAGTAGGTCTTATTTCTCCTATCAAACTGACCCATTATCAACCTCTCTCCTTCCTCTTCCCCCCACTACCCTTCCTAGCTTCTAGTAACCACCAATCTGTTCTCTATCTTTATGAGATCAACTTTTTTAGCTCCCAAATATGAGCCAGAACATGTGATATCTGTCTTTCTGTACTTGGCTTATTTCACTTAATATAGTTTCCAGTCTGTTCATGTTGCGGAAATGACAAGATTTCATTTTCTTATGGCTGAATAATATTCCATTGTGTATATACACATCCCATTTTCTTTATCCCTTTATCCCATGAAGAACACTTACGATGAGTCCATATTTTGGGTATTGTGAATAGTGCTGCAATAAACATGGGAATGCAGATATCTCTTGGATATACTGATTTCCTTTCTTTTGAATATGGTACAGGATTCCTTCGTTGCAGCTTCGCCAGCCAGTAATCTCTGCAGCTGCTTTGACCTCTGCCCAGGGACTGGCTCGGGCCTACTGGCCTCACTCTGCTCACTCGGCTTGGCAGGCTGCACTTGGCTCTCACGTCCCACACCTGAACAGGAACTCTGCAATCAGTCTACAGCTGGACCGGGAGTGCCGTGGAAGGTTTTCACGTTGGTTGCCGGAGTCTAGATGAGGGGAATCTGGTGGTGTCCAAAAGCTCAGAGATGCCCGCAACCACGGAGCCCCAAGGGGCATTACAGCTTTTGCCCGGGGAGTCCTGAGGTCTGAGCCCCCAAGAAATGTTGTGGGTTTTGTATTAATAGTTTGGCAACCCAGCCAGGAGGGAATGGCACCTAACTGCTTCGCTTCTTCACGCCTGCAGCTACGCAAACAGGGGCATGTTATAGCTCTCTCCACTGCCCGCAGCTTGATTGATGGGGGCATGTCACAGCTCTCCCTGCAGCCCACAGCTAGGTGAATGGAGGCGTGTTATAGCTCTCCCCGCTGCCCACAGCTTGGAGGACAGGGGCCTGTTACAGCACATTCGTTTCTGCTGCTGCAGCTCGACAAACTAGGGTGTGTGGTGCCCAGCTGTCTTTTTACTCCCCTAGCTTGGTGAGCAGGAATGCGTGTTACAGCTCTTTTTGTACCATTTGATGTGTTCCAGGTTCTTGCCCTGCGACCAAGAGGAATGAGGTAGGTGGACACCGGAGAGTGAGCAAGGCAGAGAATAATTTTATTGAGTAACAGAAAAGCTCTCAACACAAGAGAGGACCCAAAGTGGGTAGCCCTCTGTGTGAGAAGCGGCCCAAAGCGGGTAGCCATCTGTGAGACTGAGACCAGGGTTTTTATGGGTTCAGAATGGGGGAGTGCATGCTGATTGATCCATGGGCAGGCCTGGGAAAAGCACCATTCCAACTGGCCAAAAGGCATTGAGAAAGTTTTCACTCTGGTGGGGTACTCTACCCAGAACTAACAGCTCAGTTTTCAGGCTTCAGGTTGTCCTTGGCTTGAAGGTCAGGTTTCACTAAGGACCCATCCTTGTCTGCCTAAGAACTTTGTCTGTCTCCTGTTGCTATCAAATACATACCCAGTAGTGTACTTGCTGGATTATATAGTAGTTTTATTTTTAGTTTCTTGAGGAACCTCCATACAGATTTCCATAGTGATTATACTAACTTGCATTCCCACCAACAGTGTACAAGGATTCCCTTTTCTCTACATCTTCACCAGCATCTGCTATTCCTTGTCATTTAATAAGACGCCATTCTAACTGGAATGAGATGATATCTCATTGTGGTTTTGATTTGCATTTCTCTGATGATTAGTGATGTTTACCATTTTTTATATACTGTTGGCTATTCATATATCTTCTTTTGAGCAGTATCTCTTAGAAATTTTTGCCCATTTTTAAATCAGTTTTTTTTTTTTTTTCTGTTGAGTTGTTTGAGCTCCTTATACATTCTGGTTATCAATCATTGTTAGGTGGATAGTTTGTAAATATTTTCTCACATTCTGTGGGTCATTTCTTTACTTTGTTTCCTTTGCTGTGCGTAAGTGTTTTAGCTTAATGTGATCCCATGTATTTTTGCTTTGGTTGCCTATGCTTTTGATGTCTTACACAAAAAATTTTTATCCAGACCAATGTCTTGGAGCATTTCTCCAACGTTTTTTGAATAGGAGGTTCATAGTCTCATGTCCTGAATTTAAGTCTTTAATTCATTTTGATTCTTGTATATGTTGAAGTGTGTCCAGTTTTATTCTTCTGCATATGGTTATCCAGTTTTTCCAACACCATTTGTTGAAGAAACTGTCTGTTCTCTGTCATACGTTCTTGGATCCTCTTTGGAAAATGTATTGGCTGTAAATTTATGGATTGATATTTGGGTTGTCTATTACATTTCATTGGTCTATGTGTCTGTTTTTATACCAATGCCATGATGATTTGGTTACTATAGCTTTGTAGCATTATTAATCTTTCTGAGACAGGGTCTTGCTCTGTTGCCGAAGCTAGAGAGGAGTGGCATGATCATAGTTCACTATAGCCTTGAACTCCTGGGCTCAAACAATTCTCTTGCCTCAGCCTCATGAGTAGCTGGGACTACAGATACATACCACAGTGCCTGGCTAATTTTTATTGTATTTCATTTTTTGTAGAGATGGGATCTTGCTATATTTCCCAGGCTGTTCTAGAACTCCTGGCCTCAGGCAATCTTCCTGCCTCAACCTCCTATAGTGTTGGGATTACAGGTGTGAGCCCCTGCACCTAGTCAGATGAGGACTTATTGTAGCTTCAATCTCATTACTTGTTATTGGTTGTTGAGGTTTTCTATTTCTTCATAGCTCAATCTTAGTAAGTTGGTTGTGTGCAGAAATTTATCTGTTTATTCTAGGTTTTCCAATTTGTTGGCACCTAGTTGATCATAATAGTCTCTAATGATTCTTTGTATTTCCATGATATCAGTTGTTACGTCTCCTTTTTCATTTCTGATTTTATCTGTCTTCTCTTTTTTCATAGTCTCACTAAATGCTTGTCAATTTTATTTATTTTTTCAGAAAGCCAACTTTTTGATTCATTGATCTTCTGTATTGTTTTTTAGTCTCACTTTCATTTATTTATGCCTGATCATTATTCTTTTCTTCCGTTAATTTTGAGTTTGGTTTGCTCTTGCTTTTCTAGTTCCTTGAAGTGGGTTGTTTGGTTGTTTATTTGAAATCTTTCTACCTTTTTGATATAGGTGTTTATTGCTATAAACTTCCCTCTTAGTACTACTTTTGCTGTATCCCATAGATTTTAGTATAATATAATCCTATTTTATTACAATACATTTTTTAGCTTCTTCTTAATTTCTTCATTAGTCCATTGGTCATGCAGGAGCATGCTGCTTAATTTCCACGTGTTTATACAGTTTCCAAGGGTCCTCTTATTATCGATTTCAAGTTTTATTCCATTCTGATCAGAAAAGATATCTGATATGATTTCCACTTTTTGTAATTTGTTGAGATTTGTTTTGTGGATGAAGATATAGTCTATTTTGAAGAATGTTCCATACACTCATGAAAAGAATGTGTATTTTGTAGCAGTTGGCTAACACAGTCTGTAAATGTCAGTTAGGTGTCTAGGGTCTAGTGTATAGTTTAACTCTAATGTTTCTTTGCTGATTTTCTTTTTTTTATTTGAAGATATTTATGCAGAACTAAATATGAGTGATCATAGCCATGACACAGCGCTCAGGAGGTCGTGAGAACATGTGCCCAAGCTGGTCGGGGCACAGCTTGGTTTTATACATTTTAAGGAGACATGAGACTTCAATCAAATACATTTAAGAAATACACTAGTTTGGTTCAGAAAAATGGAAACACTCAAAGGGTGTGGGGCTTCCAGTTTATAGGCAGGTTCAAAATTTTTCTGGTTAACAATTGGTTGAGTTTATCTAAAGACCTGAGATCAATAGAAAGAAATGTCTGGGTTAAGATAAGGGGTTGTAGAGACCAAAGTTTAATTACGCAGATGAGGCCTCCAGGTAGCAGGCATCAGAGAGAATAGATTGTAAATGATTCTTATCAGACTTAAAGATCTGTGTTGATGTTAATGCTGGAGAGGTATAATGAGGTATGTTTGATCCCCACTTCCCATCATGACCTGAAACAGTCTCTCTCAAGGGAATTTTTTTTTTTTTCCGCTGGCACCTCGGTTTGTTGCCCATGCTGGAGTGCAATGGTGCGATCTCAGCTCACCACAACCTCTGCCTCCCAGGTTCAGGCGATTCTCCTGCCTCAGCCTCCCAAGTAGCTGGGATTACAGGCATGTGCCACCATGCTCGGCTAATTTTTTATTTTTAATAGAAACAGTGTTTCTCCATGTTGGTCAGGCTGGTCTCAAACTCCCAAACTCAGGTGATCCGCTCACCTCGGCCTCCCAAAGTGCTGGGATTACAGGCATGAGCCACTACACCCGGCCTCTCAGGTTAACTTTTAAAAGAGTAACCTTGCCAAGGAGAAAACCCATTCAGATGGTTGGGAGTCCTTAGAATTTAATTTTTGGTTTACATTTTCCCCCTTCTGGCCAAGATTTGCCAGAGGCAACATCAAAGGCCAGCAAATCTTTATTTTGTCCCATAGTGGTGCCAGGGTGGCATGGCTGCCTGCCCCAGGTCCATCTTGTCCCTCAGTGGGACTCCCTACAGCCAAGGGCCTTAAGAGTCAAAAGACTTATAGCCAACTAATTGTTCTAGGCCAGATAGGAATGGATGTGGACAGGCATACAGTACCTCTTAAAATTATTATTTTTAAGTAAAAAGCCAACAAACAAAAACCAAAAGGCAAAGTTACAAAACTAATTTATTTTTAACTTCTATGTATTAAGCTACTGTAAGCTTGTTTTAGTTACAAACTTATAGTAATTTGCTATACAAAACATAAGCATACAAGCATGAGCCAGGCATTGTGGCACATGCCTGTAATCCTAGCTATTCAGGAGGCTTGAGGCATAAGAATCACTTGAACCCGAGAGGCAGAGGTTGCAGTGAGACAAGATCGGCCACTGCACTCCAGCCTGGGTGACAGAGTGAGACTCTGTCTCAAAACAAAAACCAAAAAAACAAACAAACAAAAAACAAAATAAGCATTGTTCTGAAAAAAAAAAAAAATTAGATAGATCTTAGCAAACTCATAACTGGGAGCATTATACCCAGGAGGCTTTATTATGAGATATCTTTATCCCATCAATAAATATTTTCATTTAATTTTACAGGAAGCAGAAAATTCTTTATGGTTGGGGTAGATGCAAAAGTGACACATAATAGCTTAGGCTTGTTTTACTAGCCTTCTTGATTTGGAGGGTCTTACCTTTACCTAATTCTATCCCTCAAAACTGGCCCTTAGATTCTCTTCCATGACAGTCCCTGGGCCTAGAGGGAGAGTGCTTGTATAGTTTTAGGAGCAGAGCATTCTCAGCGAAAAACAGATCTGGGCCAGTGGGATGCCAAGTAAGTGAGATTAGCATCTCTGGTCTTCAGAATACCGTAAGTTTGGTTTCCTTGGAAGTAAAACAAGAAGAGATAAATAACATTTATATTTTGACAATCAAAAGAGTAATTGTGTGTTGGAACAGAAAAAGAAACCTATTCCAGTAGGGTACCAACTAAAAATATGAAGAAAAATTATAAACTGGGGTACTCTCTAGAGGATTATTGTAGCCAAGAAATGATTCAATCTGCACTCAAAAAAACAAAAGTTAGGGCTGAAATCTATTATCAAGTGTTACACTTTTCCTCTGAAACAATTTCTCTTTCTCTAGCTTTCCTTTTCTATTAAAGAGAAATTATAGTAAGACTAATTTGTGTGCAAAACAAGTTTTAGGCTTATTATACTTGGCCTGATTCTTTGCATAAAATGCAGCAATAATTAATTGGCCATATAGATTTCTTTTAAGTTAGCTTTGTTGGAACTTTACCTAAAAATATACTATTTTAGTTAAAGTCCTGGTAAAGGAATCAGTGTCTCCAATTGTTCTGTTTAAAAGACTCTTATTGAACTTATGCAAATAACTATATTGTCATAAAATCACAATTGAATTTTGGAGAACTAAGAGAGAATGGTAAATTTGCTTACAAAAACATACTTCACCCAAACAATGCAAAGGAAAAAGATTTTCTTGACCCTTCTTTAACCAGAACAATAGCTTTCAAACAAGATGTTTTTTACCTTGGAAATGCCATTCACAAGCCAAACAGCTCATGGGAGGTGTCTATGAGGCACTGTAGAATCTAGAATCTAGCAGCTCCTCACACAGAAATTTTCCTATGGAAGAAAGAGGCTCCCTGCTTATCAGTATCTCCTCCTTGTATCTCTAGGTAGCAAGATCCTATGTAAAACATTTTTATTTTATCATAGAACTCTTTGGGGCACCATTATTTCTATTAGCATAGGGTTAGCTTCAATTAACATCATATAGCAGGGCAGTAAATGGCCCTCAAGTGGAAATTTTCTAGTCCAGTCGTCGTCATTGGGAAGTACTACTCATAGATTTTTGCCCTCAGCCCCAGTAAATGCTCCACAAAGGGATATGAAGTGGAGTTTCATACTCCAGCTTCTACCCTATACTTTGTAGACTCAAGTGATCTTACTAGTTCCCATTTCGCATGTCTGATTAATATTTCTCTTCAGGTTTATAGTACTAGATAGGGGAAACAACCCCCTGTTAGATATAATACCCATTTTCATAAGACATTTAGATAAAGGGGTTACAACTACCTTACATAAAGCCTGTTTAAACATTTTAAATTTCATAATTTTTTTAACCTGCAATTTTTTTACGTTCTGGTCACAGGAAATTATTTCTTCTCCCTGGGCCATTTTACCTTTTCTGGTGGAAAAGGGTTTGGGTTCCCAGCAGGGAGTTGCATCTGTAATATCTATGAGCGATAGCAAATTTGATAAGCCTTCTGAAAGGCCCATGTAAAAGGGGTCCCTTTCACCCCAAAATTTACCATGACCTGGATAATAGGTATTTTTGGTTGGAGGATATCCTGGTTATTATAAAGCCAGTCCCACATGGCTCGCATATGAAGCATATTAACTGCTTCATCTGGAGTGCTTCACTTGGTATTTTAGAGGGAGAATTGGGGAGTTCCCATTTCAGGGCAAACAGATCACATAGTGACATTTGTCTGGTCCACCAGGCTGATTGCTCTCTCAGGAATAACCTCCTGTGCATTTGGATCACATATACTCATCAATGATTATTCAATAGTAAGCTGTGGCTCCTGCCTCAACCCAAATAAGTCCTTACATTCTGTAGCATATAAAATTAAGAATTCTATTCTTAAAATGGTTATTTTTACAATCCACTACATAAATATTTTAAGAAACTGATGATACCAATCTACAAAATGGAAATATTTCTTTGCATTATTCCCTCTGGCTTGAATAGTTATTTGGTTTTGGAGGGAGGTTCCAAGATGGCCGAATAGGAACAGCTCGTCTACAGCTCCCAGAGTGAGCAACGCAGAAGATGGTGATTTCTGCATTTACAACGGAGGTACTGGGTTCATCTCACTGGGGCTTGTCGGACAGTGGGTGCAGTCCACGGAGCAAGAGCCAAAGCGGGTGGGGGGGTGGGCGGTATTGCCTCACCCGAGAAGTGCAAGAAGTTGGGGAATTCCCTTTCCTAGACAAGGGAAGCCGTGACAGATGGTACCTGGAAAATTGGGACACTCCCACCCTAATACTGTGCTTTTCCAATGGTCTTAGCAAACAGCACACCAGGAGATTATATCCCGTGCCCAGCTCAGCGAGTCCCATACCCATAGAGCCTCACTCACTGCTAGCACAGCAGTCTGAGATCGAAATGCAAGACAGCAGCAAGGCTGGGGGAGGGGCATCCGCCATTGCTGAGGTTTGAGAAGGTAAACAAAGCAGCTGGAAAGCTTGACCTGGGTGGAGCCCACCACAGCTCAAGGAGGCATGCCTGCCTTTGTAGATTCCACCTCTGGATGTAGGGCATAATGGAACAAAAGGCAGCATAAACTGCTGCAGACTTAAATGTCCCTGTCTGACAGCTTTGAAGAGAGTAGTGGTTCTCCCAGCATGGAGTTTGAGATCTGAGAATGGAGAGACTGCTTCCTCAAGTGGGTCCCTGACCTCCAAGTAGCCTAACTGAGAGGCACCTCCTGGTAGGGTCCAACTGATACCTTATATGGCCAGGTGCCCCTCTGACATGAAGCTTCCAGAGGAAGGATCAGGCAGCCACATTTGTCGTTCTGCAATATTTGCTGTTCTGCAGCCACCACTGATGATACCCAGGCAAACAGTCTGGAGTTGACCTCCAGCAAACGCCAACAAACCTGCAGATGAGGGTCCCGACTGTTAGAAGGAAAACTAACAAACAGAAAGGACATCCACAACCGAAACCTCATCTGTATGTCACGATCATCAAAGACCAAAGGTAGATAAAACCACAAAGATGGGGAGAAATGAGAGCAGAAAAACTGAAAACTCTAAAAATCAGAGCGCCTCTTCTTCTCCAAAGGAACACAACTCCTCGCTAGCAACGGAACAAAGCTGGATGGAGAATGACTTTGATGAGTTGAGAGAAGAAGGCTTCAGACAATCGGTAATAAAAAACTTCTCCGAGCTAAAGGAGGATGTTTGAACCCATCACAAAGAAGCTAAAAACCTTGAAAAAAAGATTAGACGAATGGCTAACTAGAATAAACAGCACAGAGAAGACCTTAAATGGAGCTGTAAACCATGGCATGAGAACAATATGACGCATACTCAACCTTCAGGAGCTGATTCGATCAACTGGAAGAAAGGGTATCAATGATTGAAGATCAAATGAATGAAAAGATGCAAGAAGAGAAGTTAAGAAAAAAAGAGTAAAAACTAATGAATACTGCCTCCAAGAAATATGTGACTATGTGAAAAGAACAAATCTACATCTGATTAGGTGTACCTGAAAGTGATGGGGAGAATGGAACCAAGTTGGAAAACACTTTTCAGGGTATTATCCAGGAGAACATCCCCAACCTAGCAAGGCAGGCCAACATTCAAATTCAGGAAAACAGACAGGACCACAAAGATACTCCTCAAGAAGAGCAGCTCCAACATGCATAATTGTCAGATTCACCAAAGTTCAAATGAAGGAAAAAATGTTAAGGGCAGCCAGAGAGAAAGGTCGGGTTACCCACAAAGGGAAGCCCATCAGAC